>NC_068365.1:73941130-74185356 GCF_020536995.1 Dreissena polymorpha
TTTTTTCCTTGTATATTTTATGGGCAATTTGAGTTTCTTAAACAAAACAAAATGTTGATGTCTTAAAATAGTTACCTAGGGTTTATATTGAAACTTGGATGCTTAACCCATTTATGTCTAGCGTCCTGAAAAAAGGACATTGCAAACAGCGTAGACCCAGATGAGACGCCGCCTAATGCGGCGTCTCATCTGGGTCTGCGCTGTTTGCTTAAATGAATTTCTTTATGAAATATTCTAAATATAGAAAAAAAACAATACTTGACAACCCTAATTTTGGAAATAAATTGATCCAATTTAGAAGGATGGAGAGTCCACTCTGCATAAATGGGTTAAACATAAGTTGTAGGCGCGGGTTCTGTCTGATACCAATTGTTTTACTTTCCGGCGTATTTTCTTCAATAGTTACAGGTTTATATTGGCAAATTGGTAATATTTTTACCGTTTCGTAAAAGTTCATTGTTGTTGAATGTGATTAATTTTATAAATTTTACATTTGAATGCTATTGTACTAAGAAGTAATTAAAAATAACTCAAATGTTACAAAGAAAATATTTCTTAACGAATTCATGAATTGTGAATTATTTGTGAGATAAGTGTTAGGTTAGAAGTATACGTAATCAATATTAGACGATGATCTGCATTGACCGTTCCTATGTTGACAAAAGTTCACTTATTGTTTAACCCATTTATGCCTAGTGGACTCTCCCATCCTTATAAAAGGGACCAATTTATTTCCAAAATTAGGGATGTCTAGTATATTTATTTCTATATTTAGAATATTTCTTCCGTTAAGCAAACAGCGCTGACCCTGATGAGACACCGCATCATGCGGCGTCTCATCTGGGACTACGCTGTTTGCCAAGTCCTTTTTTCTAGACGCTAGACATAAATGGGTTAAAATATTTGGAAAGGTGACCTTCACTCATAAGCCTATGTACATGTAAACTTAGCGATATGAGTGCATCGATATGTGATACAATCTCAAAAAAAAAATCGTGTAGAAAACTATGTATTGTGTTTACATCATACCATATCATTTCTTAACTCATGTGGATTTTGATAACCGTTAAAGCAGATTGACATTTTAATACAACCAATCCTTTACAATCCAGACGTACGAAAGTATTGCTACACGAATGTTCACAAAGGTTATTATTGCTTAAATGAAAGCAAATTTCCTAACATGCAGCCACTGGCTTTCGTGAGTTATCAACTGTAAAATGTAAAGTGTTATCTTCCCTAAAACAGAAATAAACACTGAAATATCACATCATGTGCTGGAGAAACAACGTCGAAAATAACAACATACGCACACATTGATCGCATTTGTGTGCTAATGGCCATAACAACACGATCAATTTAAGAGTTAACACAGACCAAAGCCATGGACACAGCTATCGCATTGTAATCGTTTATTTTTTATAGAATAAAAACTAGTATGTACTAAAATATAAAATAAATCAAAGTACTTACCGAGTATAATGAATTCGAAAACAAATTGAATTCGCAATTATTTTTCATCTGAAAACTATGATATCAAACTCTAAAGTCATGGACATCAATACACGTACGCAGTTTGCAATAAATTATCTGATACACTTGATCTGTAAACGCGTTACTGAATTATCACACATGTGTTACGCAAGGCATTTCATATGTCGAATGTCGAGGACTCAGTTGAAAACTGGCATATCTGCGTGCTTTCATTTAACTGTATAACTCATTCTGGCGTTTAGCGTGCGTTTTTAATATAATCTTCACGATGATAACATAGGGGCCAAATCTTGATAGTCGAGTTAGGTAAAGGTGATTATCATATGACAACCACTATAATTGTCGACATAATAATTTGTTTAATTATTTACGACCATGTTGTGTTCGTGTGATTCCGTCTAGTTTTGTTTGAATGCACTACATTATGCCGTCGAATCTGTAAAATAGTAGCCATGTTTTATAAATAAACGCATGATTGTTGAAAGATTGCAATAATAAATTGATAACACATTTTAAATTTAGTGTTTACATAGTTTACGCCGAGCCTTGACGTTGTCACAAACGGAAGCCATATTATTTGACTTAATAGACATCACTTTACCATTTGAATGATTTTTTTCTACATCGCAAACTTGTGTTCCAAATTTTCCATCTTGTCATGTATTGTAATATAAGGGACACAACTCGTATTGTCTTGTTAACGCATGCAGTCATGAGTTATTTGTATTGAGGATTATATAGTGTGAATCTATGTAAAGTCAGTTTTGAGTTACCCACCAACGAGTTCAGAGTTATTTCTCATCTGATTGAATTTGTAATAACCATTGAACAGTCAAATAACAGTCGACCCCTCACTAATTCGTGTTTTTGTTGTATTTATTACTACAACTTAAACGTAAATGGATTACGTGCTTGTGTCATTAGATCAAAATGTGTGCTTATCAACGTCTTATTTAAATGGCCTTTTCACATAATTTGGAAGGTATTGAAGTTTGTTGCTTTACATTGATAAATGTAAACATTGGATATAAAAAAGCCTCTGTAAAAAAATCAAGAATAAAATTTTAGAAAGAAAAACGTAACCCTCAACAGCGCTCGAACCACTGACCAGGGGTAAAAATCTATCGCTTAGACCACTTGGTCATCCTTTCTCATACAATGAGTGATGCATTTTATACTTTATTTAAGCAGTCCTCGTAGTATCACAAACATATAACGACAACAACATAACTCTCCAAATTATTAAATCGTTTCGCGTTGCAACGCTTGATAATTTTCAGGTTTTTAAATCGTCAACAGATGCATTTCATGGATATTTTAGGGCATGGTTAATGTTCAGTATTATTGTTTCCTCATCAATATAATAACTACAACGAAAATTGTCGGATCTGACACATTCTTTTTAATTTTGTCAATTTACCAAAACGTGAAAAAGCCCCTTTAATTTAATTGATCAAGCCGTAATATGTTCGTTATAATAGCTAATGATTTTGTTCTATGTTCATGTATTTATGGTATTTGTGAATATTAAATATGAGTATCGGCAGTCCGCACAGGCTTATCTGGGACGACACTATACGCACATGCATTAAGCCCCCTTTTTACAAAGCACGACCCAATTATAACCTTTAAGGGCGTCTGCGTATAAATCAAGAAATGTGAAATGATGACAGTTGTTTAACGTGTAGACTTTTTAGGGACCTTTTCATGTTCAGATTTTCACGACAAAATTAAAATCAAAGTGTTTCAGATTCGCAAATTTTCATTTTATTTATGATATTTGTAAGGAAACATTAAAGGGGCCTTTCACATTGTTTGGCTTTTTTGAAGTTTGTCATTAAATGCTTTCTATTGATAAATGTAAACATTGGATCTAAAATTCTCCAGTAAAAACTCAAGAACAAAATTTAAAAAAGAAAAAAAAGGTAACACTCAACCGGGCCCCTAACCACTGACACCTGGAGTACTGGAGTAAAAAGTCTCCCATTTACACCTCTCGGACATCCTTCCAGATACAATGTTAATCGCATTTTATACTTTATATAACCAATCCTCGTAGTTTCACAAAATATAGCGACAACAACAGAACTCTCCTAATTATTAATTCGTTTCGCGTTGCAACGCTTTATAATTTTCAAGCTTTTAAATCGTCAAAAAATGCGTATAATGGCTAATTTAGAGCATGGTAAATCATCAGTAATACTGTTTCCTCACAAATATCATAACAAAAACGAAAATTTGCGAATCTGAAATAACTTTTTTTCAATTTTGTCAATTTACCCAAACGTGAAAAGGCCCCTTTAATACTGAACATTAACCATGATCTAAAATAGCCATTATATGAATCTTTTGACGATTTAAAAACATGAAAATGATAAAGCGTTGCAACGCTAAACGATGTAATGATTTGGAGAGTTCTGTTGTTGTCGTTATATTGTGTGAAACTCCGAGGATCGCTTACGCACCTATCCATCATTGTATGAGCACGGATGGCCGAGCGGTCTATGTCATAGACTCTAATTCCAAGACTCCAGTGGTCAGTTGTTCGAGCTCTGCTGAGGGGTACTTTTTTATTTTTTTAAATTTTATTCTTGATTTTTTTCTGGAGCTTTTTAGATCCAATGTTTACATTTATCACTTTAAAGCATTTAATTACAAACTTCAATACAAGCCAAAATCTGTGAAAAAGCCCCATTAAAATGAAAACAATTAATTCATGATTCACCATCTTCACTTCGATGAACTCGCTCTGAAAGACATCTTTACTTATTCTGTTTTTGGACACGTTGATCATGTCCAGCGTGTTTTTTCATGTGAACAGTGTTCACAGTTTAGTACAAGCGTAGGGCATTGCGCCTGTAGAGCGATTGAAAAAATATTTTGTTTTTGCTCATAACACTTTTTTTAGAAATTTGAATAAGGACAAATGTGTTGAAAAATGTCATGCTCTAGAAAACAGCAAATATTTTTTAAGAATTAAGTCAAATAAAGGAAGCTAAAACTTACTTTAAAATACAGGATTTTATATGAATTATATGAATTATTGTCAATTGATATGTCTATTATGCCAATCACTCCACCAACATTTTCAGTTCATTATTTGTTTATAAAAGATAATCCGCGTGCTATCTGTTTTTACAAATAAACATAATCACACATTTTGAGGGTACGTTAATATAGTTTTTGATGACTTATTATTGGGGTTGAATGCACAGTATGCAGAACATCGATGCAAAGTTGTATGTTTGATTATATGTATTAATAATATAACATACATTTACCAATATGTATCACAAATCTGATATGATTGAATGTTAGAGTAACTCGCAAATTGCTATGCAATACTATGACATAATTTTACATAAAGGACACAGAGACGCTTAAATATGACCTCGTTTGGAAAAAGTTATGACCCAGTACAATACGGTTGGGCCGTATACATGCTCGTGTAACGGGCCACTCACGGTTGATGAGGAGAGTTTATTGCCAAGTTATTCATTTCTCAGAACGCATTTTGAGTTTAATTCAATTCGCGGAAAACGATACGCAAAATGAGCTGACATTTAGTTCGTTTTATTAACCACATAACAACAACTATTTATATCAATTAATGGCGTTAAATCATATTTCTTTCTAAACTTACATGTCATTTAAATAATTTAATTGCGTGTTTTAACTATATCTCGCTCTTGACTTTATTCGTGTAAGTTTAAATAGTTTTTTTAAGTACAACACACAACATCAACACTTGGAACAAACTAACACAATTGTTTGTGGCTGTAAACATTAAACATAACATACTTCCAATGTGTAACCAAGACAACTTTATAATTGTACTAAACATAAAATAAATAAATAATGCAACTTATAAATACACGTAGGTTTGGATGTATGAAACAAATACACTAACATTCATAACATAAGACTATGCAACAACTCTTGCAACATTTATTGAAACTATTTACACATTTTAACAAGGTAGTTTTGCTAATTTCTTTGTTCAAGTAAAGCAACACTTGTTAACATTGAGTTTTCAATATAGTTTACGTATCTCAACATCGTTTGCATTTCATTCTTATTTGCGAACAATACTTGATCAATATAGTAAACAATTTGCCTAACTCAAGAAAGAATTTCTTGTTCTGATCAATTACTTTTATTTATAAGAGAACATCGAATGTGAATATTTAATTATTAAAATTGGTATCACCTACTTGAAACGGGAATTGTAACTCATTGCGAGTTTAGGAAATTCAACAAGTTGAATTAGACAAAACATGCACACGCTTGATAAGCATACTATTCGCATATCTCTTCAGATGGCAAATACGTTTAAACGTAGTCTTATTTTTAACTTGAATGTATTGATGATGCACACAAATTCGGAATACAATCTTTGCAGAAATACTAGACACAGTTAGTAAACTCCTATTTGCTAAGCATCTCTCGTGCTTGACTCTGTAATTGATATGTCCTTTCCCTCTGAATCTGAAACTTCTCTATCGAAGATAAACCTTGCTTAGGGTTACTATTGGGTAAAGGATCCATCAGTTTCTTTAAAGGAGCTTTATTCACCGTTTCAGTAACCTTTTGCGTATCTGTTGAGGGATCTGATGGCTTTTGCTCCTTAGCCAAATCGATGCCTTTCGGTTGGCTTACGAAGGACTTGCTTCGTCTAAATGAAGCCGAAAGCCGGCTTTGCTTTTCTCGAATCGCCTCATCCAAAGCTATTCCTTTCTTACCTTCCTGTAAATTGTGAACCTTAGAGCAATTAAAAATACATTCGTTTTACAAAATAAACAGCACAAAACACTCACAACAATCGAAATTCACATACAATATTAAAACAACAGTGTAGTACAACATATAGCTTAAACTATTTAATAGTAACATTCAACATCAACATTAACATTATAATGAGTAATATGTTAAGTTTATACGTGGACACAATTATTTATACATTTAACTTGCATAATTGGACTTTACTTGAATAAAGATATATAATTGTATTGAAAATATACTGCAATGTATTCACATTGAGGACGGAATAATGCGCTGGTACGTGTCCATACGACTGTAGGAGCTTTTTACGGCCTTCAAGGCGCATGGCATCTATATCAGAACGGCAATACTTTCTGGTGACTGGAAAGGCGTTTCGCATATAGAAGGACCTATCCCCAATCAGTGGTTTGTTCATATGGCTGTTCGGCGACACGGCGTATGGATCTGGTGTTTTCGACATGGATCTACTGTTGGCACTCCTTTCCCACTGCTCAGCGATTTCGCTGGAAAGTTCCGGTGGTAAATAGCCGCTGTAATAGTTTACCAAACGTTCCGGGGTTTTATTAACTAGCTTCTTTTTAAAACTGCGGTTTGCATCGACCATTCGTGTCGGGCTATCTGTAGCAGGATGAGTTTGATTTATATGTCTTTCCTCAGCTTCCCTCCTTTGATCATCAACTTTGACTGCGTCAATACTCTCGTATGTAACACCCACTTCGATTTGATCCGCCCTATCAGACAACGCTGATACACTCCGCCTACTATCTTTCTGCGAAGTTATTGTGTCGCGTTTAGTGATCGAAAGTTCCCTTGACTGTGGTTTGTACGTTGGTATACATCTCGGATCAAAACCTGCTCGTCGAGCTAAAGATTCGGCTTGGTATGTATTGGTTGCAGATGCTTCATCAATAAAAACCTTAGAAAGATCTATTTGGCCTTCCGTAAAGCTCCTTCGAAACAACCTTGGTTTTAATATCTCCAATGATTCTTTATCAAAGTGACCATCGTACGCTAATTCGCTATTCAATCGTGGGTCACGGAAATCCGACTTAGAGACGGACAACCAAGGAGACAGATTCTGAAGTGTTGTAAGGGTCGCATCTGGTGGGCGGAATCTGGACAATAAGTTCTTACTGTCCGCGCGTCTCAAAGGCTTGTAGTTGAAGATGGCACTTTTGCTTTGATCAGCTATGCGCGATTTATCCTTTGACAATGTCCCCGGTGTAAAGGTCACGCGAACGGGAGAATTTTGTTTCGTTGCGTAGGGAATAATGTCATGACCATCCGACAACTTTTCCCTTGACGGATCGTGTGTTCCTACAGAGAACAAACCGGACTGGTGCATAGACACGAGCGTTGGCCCATTTGTTTGGCTCCTCATTAAAGTCTTATTAGTACCGTATCCAATCGGTTCCTTAACATGCACAGACGTCGGCATTTTTACTGATAAATGACACTACAAGGGCCGTTTTAAAGTTTCACTTAACGGTGCCCTATTCATGCGATGTCAGCTTGAGTTTACAATATCGCTAAACAAGCGGTGTTTTCACGGTAAAGTCACATTAATTTGGTTGTTATCTGATAAGTTACTTTCAAACTGTATAATAACTAAACACTCTTATACAAAACTAAGTCCACGTGTGTTGCGGTAACCTTGTTCAAGGTAAAGCTGATAATTTCAATAATTAAACATAAAGTATGGCTATATTTTCTGTGCTACATATGATATTTGGAAGCGAGTTAGTATATTGTCGTCTTATTAATTGTATACAATATCAAGTATTTTGAATTTTGATAAGCAAAACAAACACAATGCACGCTTCAGTTCACGCATGTTCACACCTGTCTTGCTTTTACATTTCGTTGCATACATCGTACGCGATGCAATCTGCTCATAGATTTACGTTGTTTAGTTTCTTTACGTTTCATGTCACTGATTTATTCATGTCATAATTACTCATTTGAACACAACATACATAACACTGTACATTTTGTACTATCCGAACAAAGGAGAATCATATTATTTCAGTAAATTATAAGTACATGTATACTATAATTACAAAAATGCTGTTTCTTTGTATATGCAGCAAATAATGTAATTACTTGATGGTCGTTAATATGATCACTTATCAACCGTTGTTCTAACACACACATCATATACCTTAACTATAATCCAATTCACAATTCGATTGTTTGAATGATTAATGTAATTGTTAATAAAACACAATAAATTCATTGAAATACAATGATCGTTGCTAATATTTATTGTCTGCAATTTTTAACGTTCACTGACGATCAATTTAAAAATGTTTCTTCACTAATTTAAACGCAGCCAAACTAGCAGTTTATTGAGTAGCTGAGTGATTTCTTTCTTAGGCATTGATTAGCGTACAAGGTTTTCCTTTTCACTGACAGTATTTGCTATGCCTGATTAGTGCTATTATACAAAAGGCATTTCGATATTTTAAAGGCCGAATCTATTCTGAGTGTCACTTAATGTAGCGATTACAATAAATATTTATTATATACAATCACCTGAATGACTTTGACGAATTGATAATAGTCCTAGCGCCCAAAGTCTCAGATTTGAAATAAACAATATGATTATTTTAAAAATGCGTATGCGTTAATGCAGATGAATATACTTTTGAAAAGTTTAGTTTTACAATAAAATTAGAATGGGTGCACACAAGCAATATGTGTGATGTTCTCGACCATATAAGCTTTTACGATTGTGACTTTTATAAACAACTAAATAACTATGATAGTGATAATCTCTATAAAATGTTTTTAATTTTCTATAATGCGTTAGGTAACAACAGCACTTTTGAAGCGCTTATATTTTACGTTTATATTTTGCTAAAAAACGTGTGTTTCCACTTAACGTTAACCTCTTCGTTATGATGTATGGCAGGCCATGTATTTAGCTAGATAACCTATGAATCATTTATACTATGTAGAATAAATATTGTTTTTATTCCTTATTGTTAAGCGTTTGTTTTTGGTCAGCTTTATAACCTGTTGCTTTTACTACAACATGCAAATCTAATAATAAGGTTATCGAAATCAATGTGTCCCATCTTTAAACTATCCGTTTATTGGCAATTATCTTTCAAGACGCACTGTGTGCTCGTTTCGTTGATTAATTGTATTTGTTTAAGCTTTTTAATCCACGGTATTGTTTAACATAATCAATGACAAAAAATAAACACTGTGTTCTTTTCAAATAATCTCAAAAGTTGATCAACGTACGCAATACAGTAAACGTTTCGAATTTCACTGCAATCGTACATAGGCTGTTTGTGTTACGATCTTATCTTAAATTTGCTTTTGAGTGTGTTTGTTTGAGTTTAAAAGCAACTATAACAAATGCCCAGTTCAATTTCAATGTTCATCGCTTTCAACGGGCAGCAGATTTAGTCGAATACTATGTAATGCAAAGTGGATGAAAACTCTCATATTTTCATGAAGTCTGTTACATAATATCCTTTATTGATAACATTGATTAACCAGTATGTTAAACCATACATTTGTTTAAAATACGCTGTCAACGTTCATCGTACACAGTAAACGAATGTGTAAGGCATAGTAAATAATTGTAAAATACTACCCGTATTTAAATAAGATCTTTCTGTATCGAATAGGTACTTATACCGATTATACAAAATACTAACCTACGATTGCAGCTTTCTATAAGTACTAGTCATCTTAATCCAAACTGTATTTCATTGATATTATTTAAACTAATTTACTTAGTTATGTTATCATAATACTTTTTTTATCTGTCTTTATATATTAGATTTTGAATGTGTAGCTGTAATAACTGGTAACAGTAATACATATTCAAGATGATTGGATGTTAAACATACTTGCGGTGTTGTAATAACTTTCCGCCGAGAACCTTTACCCAAACTATGTCATGTAATCAAGTATGATTCGAAAAACATATAGCAATAAGTAAATACGACCACGGTGAAATACATGTCAATATCTATGCATTTAAGTAGTTTTCTCAACGTTCTCTCAACCCAATTCCATTGTCATTTGAATGTGGCTCCTCCCCCCTCGTGGCTTGGCAAACATAGCCAGATGGACTGCATATCCATGTCTTTTTCCAGAAACCGCACAAAATAATCTCGCTTTCTTTATTTATCATTGGTATCAATCAGACCTCCTTGTCCGACAACCGTCTTTAAAAGTTGTGCCATATCTTCTCTGCCTTAACTTGTTCAATACAACATGCCCCATACTAGTTACGAAAACAATCTATCAAGATAACGTTAAAATTCACATTGTCTCAAACGCATCATATAGATAGTGTTAGTTAAGCATAAAAGAAAGTTAAAAAACGAAAAAGGGTTTTAAAGGAGAAAATATATCCTCCCAAAATTGACCATCCCATACTTTTGCAATCTGTACCGCCTCCAGTAGGACTCTAACACCCACTTAAAAAAAAACAAATATTAAAAAGAAATAATGTGATGCAAACACAGTCTAAACTGCGTTCTATTTATATTATCAATGCTTAACATATTGGTCGCTTGCTCATCAATATTTTCTTAAACATGTGTCATAGATCTCCATTATTCTTTGAGTAAAATTAGTTAAATGTTATGCTACACTAACGCGAATAACAAACGACATTACGGGTTTTATCCACCGGAAATGCACAATGACGAAAAGTCAACGGCTGCAAGGAAGCGTATGACTTTGGAGGTTTTTATAGCAGTTCTTAATACATGTCGTGTTCCGTCTAAACTAAATACGCACTTGTATTCTGCATGCCCACGTTGTAATATGGAACAAAAGCCTTATACGTTCGGACGCTTTTAATTACTATATTGGTTTATATCCGCGTTTGTATTTGTAAAATTAAATACGAATGTTTTGACATCATATATATTTTTATCTTCGCCTAGTACCTATGAGGTCTTGTCGCACCGCACGATGTTCATTGTGTCACGATTACAAGTCTAAAAAAATTCAATTTTCTATTAGCTCATGGTGTGTTGTAACCACTTCGCGAACCAGACAACCTACACAGTCAACTACTGTACCTTTTCATACTTGACGCTAATTTGTGATTTTATTCATTAATTGTTTGCAAGTTGTTCTTAAAACCAAATCCACCATTAACACTGGAGCATTCTTAAACATATTTCGTTGGGATATTCACATAATATTACATATCACATTACGAACTGACTTTCGATGCTAAAATGGATAATGAAGTGGCCCGACACAAATGGTTATTTGCTTGACAAAGGGTTTCGCTCTCGGATGTTCGCCCTACATTGTCATACCTGTACTAATTAGAGTAATATCTACTAACTGTCGAAGTAGGTAAAGCAGTGCATTGTCTTGCCTACTGAACATTTTTCAACAGACACAGTAAATTTAGTAGCGAACCAAAGCAAAGGAATACATACGCGTATTTTGTTTTGCTCTAAGATATACGCCGTATACTGTCTCGCATAAACAATCCTTTTATCGAGGTCAGTAATGGTGATTATGGCGATGCCCTTTTACGATAATTAAGACGCATTCTGATAAAACTGGGCTTAATGCATGTGCGTAAAGTGTCGTCCCAGATTAGCCTGTGCAGTCTGCACAGGCTAATCAGGGACAACACTTTCCGCCTTAACTGGATTTTCGTGTAGAAGAGACTTCCGTTAAACGAAAAATACCATAAAATATGAAAGTGCATAGTCTAATCTGGGACGACACTTTAAGCACATGCATTAAACCCAGTTTTCTCAGAACGCGTCTCAATTAAACGTCATGTTATGTGTTCTTAGAAATTGCATGTCGCTCTCGAAACGTTTAAAAAATAAGTATGGAAACCGATTTTAAATGTACTTGATATCGAACGTAAATATATGACATTTTAAAACATTTCTTTCTGCGTGAAATAAAACAGAAAGCAGACCCGTTGCGTTGTCGTTATGTGATAAGTTTGAAAGTACACCTGTTACCTAAATGCTAAACCGAAAACCAAATACATTCTCATATTACACTTTTAGCCATTGTAAACCGATGCATTACATTTTAAATGATTGCTAAACATTTTCGGCACAATTTTGTTTTAATATATTACTTATTTTATCATTTTTTAATTATAGAAACACTGTCAATATTTGTGTATATGTTAAAATGTTCCCAAAGTTAATATTCTATCATATATTCTTCAGCCGGTATTTGATTTACGCAATTTATTGCGCAATTGATGAAAACGAACCATTTAAATGAATTTCTTTACAAAGTATCACTTGAATGCAAGGGTTGGTTTATAAAGGGGCCTTTTCACAGATTTTGGTATGCATTGGAAAAAAATCGTTATATTGATAAATGTAAACGTTGGATTTAAAAAGCTCAAGTAAAAAACAAGAATAAAATTAAAGAAAAAAAATGTAACCGTCAACTTGGCCTGAAATACTGACTCCTGAAGACACTCGGCAATCCGTGCTCATACAATGAGTGATGTATTTTATGCTTTATATAAGCAACCCTCGTAGTATCACAACATATAACGGCAAACAACAGAACTCTCCAAATTCAATTTATTTAATCGTTTTGCGTTGGAACGCTTTATAATTTTCAGGATTTTAAATCGTCAAAAGATGCATATAATGGATATTATGGAGCATGGTTAATGTTCAGTATTTCTGTTTCTTCACAAATATCATAACTACAATGAACATTTGCGAATCTGAAACATTTTATTTAATTTGTCAATTAACCAAAACGTGAAAAGGCCCATTTAAACCAAAAACCAGAAAGTCATTCTTGCACATGGAAAAACTCAAGCGACCAATGCTGTTCCGTGTTGTGGGGATATTCGTAACGGCTTCGACGTCCCGTCTACGATTTAAAGAAAACTACAAATTGTCACACAATTAAATATCTGTATTTCGACGTTGACTATAATTAACAAACTATGGAACATATTTATTCCAGTTTGTTGCGCATTTCAGATATGGTCATACAAATCGTAATTTGAAATAATTCGTTGATAAAATATGTATCCAAATATAATATACTATTAAGTATAAGCATAATATTAGAAAATAAATATATTTTTAACTAAATTTGATATATGTAATTGTCATTGGCTCTAAGAGTTTTGGATATTATGTAAAAAACAACAACATACACTACAAGGCCTTGTTTTATGGCCATTAAAAACAATATAGTGGTTTCCTCGTGCATTACATGACGTTAACTACAATAAATGATATAACTTATGTATATGTGCTTAAATAATTGGAGAAATATATTGATTTGGCTGCATGTATATCTTATTTTATACAAAATTGTAAGTCAATTACTTAGTTATATCGCTTGCGAAACACAATAATATGCACCATAATTTACAGAAACAAATATCAAAATACTTAAATTTGGCCCCATCTCTCTTACATACCGATATTGCAAGGTAAATGTTCGCCGTCACAAAGTTGAAAGATATTACAGCCCTAAAATAACCCGACAATCTTCTGCAAGAAACAAAGCAGTTAGATATCCGTTATACCAATTTAAAGTTACGCACCACATTTCTTTACACATTGTAAACGTATCATACCATCTTATTCGACGAAATTCACCTTGGCAAAAAGCATAACTAGGTATGGAAAACGTAAGCAAAGAGTGTTAGGAAAATATCGTAACGTTCCTCATATCGAGTGACTTCTGGTATCGACCATTGTGTTAATATTAAGGACGAGGCTCTCTTGTTGACGTGTCACACGCATGCGCTCCGATAATTTTGTTTCACTTACAATTCACGCTTGAACAGAAATACAAACACAACAAAATTGAGAAAAAAGACAGGCCTTTCAAAATATTACTTCAACTAAAATAAACAAAATGTATCCTAAATGGCGGCCGCATTTTGCTTTATACAATTTTTCTTGAAAATCAAGTTATTTGCACTCGGAGACAAATTAAAACTAACATCATTCAGGTTGCTTTGTTGTTAAGAATGTTTAAAAGATACAATTTATTCGTCTTTGACATTTAGATGTGAACTATTGTACATTTGTATCGAAATTGTCGCAATTTGAACAATAGTTGTGAACCACAAATTTACGTATATACCACAATAAAGTTATCATAACTGTAATATAAAGGCAATACACACACACACACACACACACACACACACACACACACACACACACACACACACACACACACACACACACACACACACACACACACACACACACACACAGACACACACACACACACACACACACACACACACACACACACACACACACACACACACACACACACACACACACACACACACACACACACACACACACACACACACACACACACACACACACACACACACACACACACACACACACACACACACACACACACACACACACACACACACACACACACACACACACACACACACACACACACACACACACACACACACACACACACACACACACACACACACACACACACACACACACACACACACACACACACACACACACACACACACATATATGTATGGCACACATAAATCAACTGGTTTAAAACATGTTAAATAAATAAATATAGATAGCAATTAAACATCCATTGGTGCGCTTATTATGGACTTATTGGTATTACGTAGGATGTAGGAGCGTCGTACACTTCATTTATAGGTTAAACTTAGGAAATAGGAGCGTCATATACTACGTAATACATCTTTTTTAATTCAGTACTGTGGTATTTCATAACCTGCCACAGGTCAGTTAGTACACCAAAATGTATGGTCCTACTGTTCAGTAATATAGGTTTCAAATTGAATTTTGAAGCAATTAATTTGATTGTTGATTAAAGTCATAAACTAATCATCAAAATTATTCTATCAAAGTGAAGTATTATTTACCCAAGCAAGTTTTTAATAACGGTTTGTTTTGTAACTGAGTCTATTGGTTATACGGGTCAATATAAGCTCTTAGATTTAGTGGCTTGGTAAAAGGTTAGCCCCTCGGTCAAGTCAAACAAATTATATGGCTAGCGTCAGTATGTTCATTTCAAAGCACCAAACAGACTGGGACAAATATTGTCTCTGTCAGACTGAAAAGAAAGATGAAGATTTAAAATTGCCTCCACCCGACAGCACGGTTAAGATGGTTATACGAATATAACAACAAACGTTCCGCTGTTGTACGCACTGAGCCGGCTTCCATTGATCTTAGATCCAAGAAGGCTGGATGGGGGCGGGGTGGA
Organism: Dreissena polymorpha; assembly: GCF_020536995.1. Taxonomy (NCBI): domain Eukaryota; kingdom Metazoa; phylum Mollusca; class Bivalvia; order Myida; family Dreissenidae; genus Dreissena; species Dreissena polymorpha. Next base: position 73,956,653 of record NC_068365.1, read on the forward strand.
ATTGAAACAACACTGCGCAAAAGGCAGGCACACTATCACCAGAGCTGACGTCTAATGTTTAACAACACAAAACTTGATAGTGCTAGAAAAAGATCTTCTGCATTAGGGCAAGTGTTGTTGAAGGTACATCGTTTATTGTTGAATTGTTTGCATGAATTCAGAAATTCTATTTATCGTTTCCTAAACTTCAAGAAACGCGGTAAACAGAGGATATGTATTGTAATGATGACTTCGATGAAACAAGCTGTGGCAATACGAAACTTTAATTACAATCTCGTTTCCATCCATGTTTTTAGGTATTTGTTCATAGATGATATTTATGCATTTTTGCACATGTCAATAAATATGTTTTCTTACAATTATCCAATGGTTTTTAATAGTGCTGACTCATTTTTATAGTAAGAAAACAAAACAACTCCATGATGTCGCCGGGAGTCAAACCCTTGTCCTCTTATATTGTAAGCGCATGCGCTAACACTGCACCATGCAAAACTGCATGACATGCTGAGAAACATAACAACTATTTAGTGTTCCAATATGCGGACATTTTTTCCGACCGAAAAACACGAGCACGACTACGAAACGTGTTTCTCATTTTCAGCTCTTCCAAAAACTCCAAAAAATCAAGAAATGTTCCATGCTATACAGTGAATACAATATACCATACAAGTTTTAATAAACAAACATTATTGAACATCAATAGATGTTGCATTATATAATGGTATCTCTGAGTTTTGTTTGTCGTTTCTTTTTGCTTTTATTAAAAATGCAGAAGGATAACACATTTAAACATTAATCTGTATGCGACCATATATTTTTGAAACGTACATGTGTCATGTGGGTAGTAAATGGAGGTTTTAATTAAGCTTGTGTTGGATATAACGCAACCATGCTGAAACAGGACTATACAAAACAAACACGACGTTTGTATAGAAATACAGTTGATGTATGTTTTATATGAATAAATAGTATGTATAAATATATGTTTGCGTGAATATTTCTTTAAGGGTGTTATTATCCATGATCACATATACTTTACCAGCAACCTTCATGTAATACAAACATGTTGCATGAAAATAAAAGCCATTGACTACAAGAACAATAGTCGCGTCAAAGATCTTCTCAGACTTCCCTGAGACCCACATGGCTCTTTAAAAAAGACATGATTTCATTAAACTTGCCCGTTTTAACAGTATAAACTAGGAGGAAATACATATACGGCTGAGTATTTATTTAATTTAAGTTTTGCGAGCATCTGTGTAATTTTTTTTTCTCTAAGATCCCATATTATTTACCAGCAACCTTATGTAATACAAATAGTTGCATAAACATGACAGTTCACTATTCCTAGCCCAGTCTGCAAAATTCCCCTATCGCCTGATCGCCAATCCGATAAAATATCGGATCTGGCGATAGAAAAATTGAATATAGATCGCCTGATTTGCGATGAAAAAAATCAGAGAAAATAAACAATTTAATAATCAATTTACGCATTTCAGGTGTAAATTCTTACAGTGACACCGCTTAGTTACTTCCCTTAGTTTTCTATTATAAGTGATCTCCCTTAGCTGTTATAGAGTTTAAAGTCCGGCTCGCGTATTTAAAATGTCGTAATACTTTTGGTAAACTGAACTTGAATTCTACGCCGATAAATGAAATAATAGTGCGATTTTTTGTTTTTAAATTAAGTAAAACGGTTGGTGTGTTATTTATAGATTTGAAATTATTAAATAACCGTAACAGTGTAGCACTTCAATATTTACACGTCATCAAGTCGCCGATGACGCTTTTAAAATATCGGTTTATTATCATGATCGACTGATGTAAAAGCTTATCCAGTAAAACTAGCATACATGGACATTGGCTCCAAACAATTAAGGCTTAGATCAAAAGATGAAAGCAAGTGTCATTTTACCAACAGTTTTGATAGTTTTTTGTTCTGGAAGCGCAATTAGTACACCACCTTGTAGGCGGAGATAAGCGGTACATTAACATCGATAGTAACCCATGAGTCGCGCGCAGTGTATATACATATTCAGTAGTTTACCTAAGCGATGAAATGACGTCGTTATGGACATGTATTCGGTCTTTTCGTAACTAAGAAGTTGTCTCCCATTCGGGAAGGTATCACGAGTATCCCGGGTAAAAAGCGGTCCGTCTAAAATGCGTATATGACTCATATCCGCGGATATGACCGAAAAGTGCGGATATGGATGAATTCAGGCAATATCGACACTTTTTCTGCAATGTTTATTTCAATGTTTAATACAAAAAATACACAATATGTGTTAAATATGTTAGTATTGTCTCAAAATATAACAATTCAATAGACATTATCATTTTTCAAACTCTAAATTCATATCCGCGAACATGACGAAGTGCCAGAAGATTGTTTTAGGGCTACACACCACAAACAATATAACCACGCCGACACCACATATGTTTTGCTGTATAAGTTTACATAATGTTTATATTATACATGTATTACATATATGAGTCATATACGCATTTTAGACGGACCGCTTTTTACCCGGGATACTCGTGATACCTCCCCGAATGGGAGACAACTTCTTAGTTACGAAAATCCCGAATTATTTACTATAATTTGAAAGAATTCGTTAAATTTTTAATGTTTGCTTTAAAAGCCCTTTCAAATTTTAAGTCGATATGAATTGTATTTATAATTTTTTGACTCAGGCATTGCTCACGTATGTTTCGAACATATGTGTAATATTGTCGGAATACCATTCCTCGACTTATATGCTTTTGTTGCGTGTATTCTCTTAATGTGAAATAATAATAATAATACCATTATCCAGTTGACCGTGGTAATGCATTTATTCTATCAGCACACATGAACCAATCATGAGATTTGTCATGAATGAGTAACCTGACCCTGTTTCGTTGACCAAATTTTTTTCTTGGATCCGCAGGTAATATTTCCGCTGATTGTTTCGGTTAACTTTGGAGCCCTTCATTATCGAATGTATTATTAAGGGGCCATCTTTACGCATGTATACTATTTTGCCAAATTAATGTATCTACTGATTTGCCAATAGACAGAAAGTAAACTATAAGCTGTATTTTAATTAGGACCTACTTGATACACATAGATCGTTAGCACGGTCTTTGAATCCACTGTCGATTCGAACAGAACAAGGATTATGAATTTCGATAACGCTGCAAAAATTAAATGTGTTCCTGTATATTTAACAACTAAATTTTTAGAAAGATTTCAACAAGAGAATACTAAAATGTGGTTAGTGTCGGCTACTAAATTTTAACATACCCTTCCTGCTTATTTGTATACGCATCAACAAATCTATTTAGATATTAGTGTGTACTATCTACTTGAAATGTGGTCTTGTGCCAACCCTGAATCTCGTCATATTTACCCGAGGTCTTACATTCACGTTTCAAAAATTAGATTTTTTACAATATCCAAATTTAAACGACATATGAATGGGTAATTATTGTATTTATAAGCTACAGAACGGCGATGAACTATGTAGAAAAACGTATGGTTGTCTGTATTTTGCTATTGTTTTTGTTATTTGAAAATTGGAATGCGAATATATGAATTTTTATTTTTTTATTTTTCACGGACTGGAACTACTTACGTTACATATGAACACAGAAAACAAACAAAATACATATCCTCTGTCCGTATATTTTCAAATTATTCTGTTGGTATTTAAAGATACAAGGCAATGATGTTATGATTATCGGCTATCTACTGATTTTGCAAATTGTAGCATGAACAATTAAAGTTCGTGAAGATGATACATCAGCTTACTGAGGAAACATAGTAGAAAAATAAAGAGGCGTTTTACAGTGTCTTTATTTTAAAGGATTATCTTCGAATCTTACTTACACGGTTCTTAAATATGGTCTTTTAGTTAGTGTACCTTACGCTCTTTGAACCTTTACGCTACTTTCAACTTCTTTGTTTTCGAAAGAGTGTATTTTTAAAGATAATGTTGCTTTTGAACATTATTCTAGTAAAAATAAGGAGTGGTTTGACAGTGATTGCATAGATGCCTGTAATTTATATTTAGATGCACTTCGATGCTTCAACACTGATAAAACGAATAGTTACAGAATAGTTTTATGAGAGAAAAAAAGGTATATACAGAAAGAAAAAATGTTGCGATTACAAACGAAGAATGGATAAAATTATAGAATTAAGGAAAAGTAAACCAAGTCAATTTTGGAAACATTTTAGTCGAAAACCAATAAATCTAATAATATACCGTTAGCGGAATTTACAGATTATTTTTCGAAGATTAGCTCGGATAATATGGGTTCATCGAATTTTGAAGCGGAAAGTTTTAATTGTTGTTATGATTTTAATCTTCCTAATAATGTATATCCTGAATAACATGAACCGATAACGGTGAAGGAAATAACAACTGCTGTAAAATCACTTAAACTATTTAATGCTTATGGAAGTGACAACATTTTAAATGAATATTTTATAGAATCTATTGACATTCTGTCATCTCACTTATGTGATTTATTTAACAATATACTAAATTCCGGTTATTTTCCGGACCAGTGGACGGAAGGTATTATTATCCCTCTTCATAAAAAAGGGTTCCAAATCCGATGTTAATAATTATAGGGGAATTACGTTTGTGAACTGTTTGTCAAAATTATTCACGACTGTTTTGAAAATATCTGTACAAAACATAACATCATTTCAGACGCCCAATTCGGATTCCGAAAAGGACGATTAACTACTGACGCAATATTTTTATATTCTTTGATAAATCATTATTTATTTGAAAAAAACAACAACCGTTTGTTTGTTATTCTTGTCGATATCATGAAATGCTTTGATACTATTTATAGAAATGCTTTATGGTTAAAAATGTTTCACTGTGGAATTCAAGGCAAAATATTAAGAATTGTGAGAGATATGTACCAAAAGGTTAAGTCATGTGTAAAATCATTATCTTCATTTTCAGATTACTTTAGCTATGCTGTTGGCTTGCGTCAAGGAGAAGTTTTGTCCCCTTTGTTGTTTTCTATCTTTGTAGAAGATCTTGAGATGTTTTTGCAAAATAATATTGATTCAGGTTTGCAACTAGATGACATTGTTTTTTAATTTTATTACTGTTTGCAGACGACATGGCCATTGTGGGTAAATCACCAGAAGAAATCCAGAACCATTTCGATCATTTATATACTTATTGGAATACATGGGGACTGAACGTTAATATTGATTAGACAAAGATAATGGTTTTTCGAAAAAGAGGCGGATTATTGCCAAATGAAAAGTGGTCATACAATGACCATGCTATAGAAACTGTAAATGATTTTAATTATTTAGGTAAAGCTCTTAAAGCATTGAATACATTGTTTTGTAAATGTCAAGATTTTGTTTAAAGCCAAAAATGTCAGTTATTTGATGCATTCGTTGGGCCTATTTTAGGTTATTCAGCAGGAGTTTGGGGTTTTACGAAATCTAAGGAATTGGAAAGGATACATCTGAAGTTCTGTAAAAAGCTTTTAAGAGTTAAAACTAATACCTGTAATGCATGTGTTTATGGTGAATTAGGAAGATATCCTCTCTTTATACATAGATACATACGAATCGTACAATTTTGGTTTAAAATAGCAGCCCCTGATAACATAATTATCAAAACTGTATACAACATTGGAGTTTCAGATTACGCCAGAGGCTGCCGAAATTGGATTTATAATCAAAACATTATTGGATGATTACGGATTCAATTAATGTTTTTAAACCCATTCTAAAATCCAGAATTCTTGATTCATATAAACAAAATTGGCACCGTACACTAGAAGAAAGTTCAATGTTAGATATTTATAGAACATTCAAGTCAAGTCATGAATATGAGATTTACCTAGACTTAGTTCCGAAAAATTTAAGGTTTTATATATGCCGATTAAGATTATCTGTTCACCCCCTACGTATACAGACTGGTACATATAATGGAAACAATATTGCTAGACAAGAAAGATATTGTCTTTGTTGTTATGCCACGGATATTGAGGGCGAATTTCATTTTGTATGTATTTGTTCAACATTTGTTGATATAAGAAAGAAATACAGTAAAAAATATTAATATAATAATCCATTTGTTATCATTTATTAAGTATGTACAATTGCTTCAATCCTGAAATAATAAAACTTTGTTTATTTGTTAATGAATCGTTGAGTATTAGATTGAATTTGTTAAATCGTATAACGTAATTTTCAAATTGTTCATCCTCTGTACTTCTGTACTTATGTATACATTTGTTTTGTAAATATTCATGTTTGTTGAAACTTGTTTTCTGCGCATATACATGTTGACATATATCAATAACAACCACATGTGATGTTGACGATTTACATTGTGCAAGTTAAATAAAATGTATGTCTGTCTGTCTGTCTGTCTATAATTCTGGCACGGGGCGCGATTCTACCGGGAGCGGTGGACGGCATTAAATACAACCTAAAGCCCGACCTGAATAAATTAATAAACGGTGAGCCATACACAAACGTAAAACGTTGAATGTGAACAAAGAAGTATAACCGAGAAGAAAAAGGCAAAGAAGAAATTAGAAGACAATAGGAGGAAAAGGTGCAGAAAGTTAACTACTTGTAAATTTAGATTAAAAATATATCATGCGTAGAATGTTAGTTCACGTGGTACCTATACCATCTTAAAATGCCATCACCGGTCGAGACCATTTCTGTGAGTTCGTTGTTCGATTTTTGTTGCGCCTTACCAATATGCCTTTTTCTCATGAACTTTTTTTTAATTCACTTTTCTCGGAACAATTGTGTACACCTGTTTTTGACTGGTAACCGAGTTTATATATGGCTATAATTACGTGAAAATGGTTTAAGATATGTTTAACAATTAAAAAACAAAAGGCAGAAACATAAAATATCGAGGTTAACTGATCAAAATAATGATGAACGTTTTTTTTTAAATATATAAGAGGAGCATGTATTCAACAGCCGAAAACAAATCTCGGTAAGACCATCACAGCTATATTGGTTTATTTTTTTAAACGGATTTCAATGTTCCAATGGCATTTCAAAACAGTTATAAAATTAAATTTAATGTCCACGAAACAAAACTGTCCAATAATAAAACAGAGAGAAGAAATGGTCTAAATACAAATATATGGATTAACGGTTCGTTAGGTATTCAATCTTCATTCAACGGTCTACTACAAAGATGTTTTGGGTGTTGTGAACACCGCAATTCATATTAAACGCTGCCAAACCTTAAATATTTTAGTCACAATTTTAAACGACGCGAAACAAAAAGCGTTGAAGTTATCCAATAACAATCGAATTGCAAAACAACCAATGATAACTATGATTTTAAAAGGTCGCCTTTGGAAAAAAAGCTCAGAAAAATTGATGTTATGAATCTTCAATCCTCCTTTATTTTCTGTATTATCTCTTGAAAAAGGTATTCGTGGAATTTTCAACGGAATTAAACATTACTTAATTCAGCTCAATCTCGATTACCATCTTTTACACTACCGTAATTGAAACTTCCTTGCTGCCATCCTCTTTGAAATACAAATATCGACACCTTTTTCATGACTGAAACCACAACAATGACTGACTAAAACAGCAAATGAATGCACAAACTCGATGAACCCACTCGATGCGTCGCTCATTTTCACGATACTGGTCTCCATTCCAAAGACACATGTGGTTTGTGATACCGAGACTGTTTGTAGTATCACAGTGATGTGGAGTCCAATCTCACGAAAATGGTTTCTTAACCACAGTGACGCAGTATTTGTATGCCTGGCGGTCTTTCTCGCGAGATTTACGGGAATATTCGTTATCTACTCTGTTCTCGGTCACGTGGCTTATAGGTCGGGACTGGATATATCGGACTTTCAACAATCAGGTATAGAAGCGCTATTCGGCTGCCATATATAAGGGATTTAGCTTAGGTTGAATGCCAGAGTGTACCCTTTTTTGTCACATCCTTTTAAAATATGTCACGCCTTTGACATATTTAAGATTTTCTATAACTACAGTAAGTATAACATGATATGAACATCAAATTAATTTTTGAAAAAAAACATGGAATTTATTTCCGATGAATGCATTTATATAAATAAATTAAGTGGAAACCCCACAATGTATTTATTTTTTCTAAACGAGCAGGAAGCAAACCCTTTATTACTATGGATTCATAAGTAAAAAAAAACGGCTGAAACAAAAACCTAGAAAGAAAGCTTCATGTAGTCAGAAAAAAAAAAGAAAAAAAGAAAAGATATACAATCTACAGATATTGTTGACATAAAATGTGGGTAAAAGCTTACTCAGTTCTGTAGTTTTAGTTTTAACTAAATATAGTATCTTCAAATATTTTCAGATAACAGGCTGATACATGTCTTGTCTGTAGTTGGTGTTGAATTCATTGCTTATCAAGAGGCTGAACCCCCCCCCCCACCTCGCCGCTTAACATAATTATGTTCGATCATTCTGTATTGTACATGGTTATGTATAACAAAATGTTTGCTTGTCTCGAGGTTTTGGTTCATCGCTAACCCCGAGGCTGCCACTTATCCCCTGTCTCCCTCCATTCTGGTGTACGCTTTTCTGTTTAATATTAATCTTCACGGGCTTTGATTCGCAGGTAAGAATGGGAAAATAAAAAACTAAATCAATTAACATTTAGTTAAAATTTCTTTAAGTAGATCATTTTCTCAAACATTTGTATCTTTCTACGCTTGATTTGCGTTCATATGTGTAACTTGAAACAAACATTATTAAACGACCGAACAATCACTGCATTAGTTTTGTTTTCTTGAAATTACATGTATGGACATTGATACCGCACGCGTAACATGTAAACGTCATATATTGTCGTTATACTGGTATAATGCTAAGTTTAGTTTTTCTCATTTATAAAGTAAAAAGACAATCATTCATTTAGTCAGCACACAATCAACACAGATTAATATTTTAATATGTTCGACAGCCTTGTTCGAACATCTGTTTAAACATAACTATCAAATCAAGTAAAAGCTTAATCAGTAACTTTACTACAAGATTGTAGCGACTGCCCTGAAGGAAGAGTTCCCATGGTTATTTAAACGGGCATACTGGCAGTTGTCATGATCATGTGAGGCTTCCGCCTCGCTATACCATTAGTAACAGAGGTAAGTCAATATCAAGTATTACACGAGTTACTTTCCATGCGCACGATATCCAACATCCGCATAAGACTGATACTCATATAATTCAAAGAAGGTTCGAGAAATGCAATCTGTCTGTGTACCACTTCTGATGTCAATTATGCCTTTGACTTTAAGCTATATCATATGATTTGGCACTAGTCTACTCGTACAATGTTAGCCATATAATACTGACATTCTTGTACAATGCGACTATGATCTGATAATTAATTAATTTAATTTCGCTCCAGTTTGGTACATGCATTATTTCTGCTTTATTTCCCTTCCCCCTCTGACTGGGATATTTGTTGTTATCACTTCTGTTTTTTAGCCGTCGCTCACCGAGTTGGCATTGCTGTGTTATATTTTTTTTTTCAAACCTTCGCCAACCAAGTTGGCTCCGGTTTAGGAATCGTTTCGCGTTTCTACTTTCGTAACCTCAGATCACGGAATTGACAAGGCTATGCTACATTTGTGCTTTCTTAACGTTTACTTAGCGAGTTGTCTATCTTTTGTGTAAGATGTTCGTTTTCCAAGCCTTCGATCCCGAAGTTAGCCAAATTTTGGTATCATTTCAGATTTGCTTACCTTCACTAACTGATTTGGCTGTGCTGTTGTACTATCTGTTTCTCAACCTTGACTTAACCAAATTGACATTGTATTGATATCACGTGTGCTTTCTGAATCTTTGCTAAGCGCGTTGTATATGCGTTATGTATCGTGCCAGCTTTACTTATCTCTTGTCTTCTATTGTTATATAAAGGCATGTTTGCATATTTCCTCATACAGGGTGACATGTACCAGCTAATCAGCCACTTTTTCCGGGGCGATAAGTATGCTTTATCAAAGCTTTAATTTAAGTCGTGTCTTTTCCCGTTCAGGGTTGTAATAAGTAGAAATGTTTCTTCGTGACGATATTCGCGCTCATTGAGCATTTTTCATTACCGTTCTATATGGTAAACTACATTATAGCATTTAGGCAATAATGTGATATGTTTATGTAAACATAAATTACTAAGTGCACTTTGCTCTCTTTCTGTTTCTTCTTTGGCGCATATTGATAAGGAATGTAAACTTATTTTACTTCAATCTGACCCACTGTATGAATGTGCTTGTATTATTGAATCTTTCACTGACTACTATCTAAAACCTTTTATTGAAAGTGCACATAACAAAATTAGAAATCGTATCAAAATTGAGTTATGTATCAAGGGTCTTGATTGAATTGACCACACCAAAAATATTCAATGATACAAATGTGCGTCGGTTGATACCCTCTTATTTATGCAATACTGAATCACCAATTATTTGCTACAAATATAGTAAACCTGTTAGAAGTATCGTTTGTAATTATAATTTCCACAGATATTAATGTAATAAGAAATTGTCCTACATCATGTGACTGTTCTATTTCAAAATATATATATGGTCTAGTTGGACATGTTGTTACTGGGGGCCTTAATTTCCTTCAAAATAAAAACATCAGAAATTTACTCCGCATAGGCCCTAAGTATAGACTGCCTATTCCTGTTGATTTTGATGACTGCATTAAGAAAATCGAAACATCCTTACAGGATTATTGCACTAAATGGTGCAGGAAGGAAAATGCTGCAATTACTGCACTCAATGAACGGACAACAAAATTATTAAGCATGGCCATGAATTAAATACATTTTTATAATACAAATCCTCGGCCTTACCACATTCACCTTAATTTAATAAACAAAATCTCTGTAAACTGCTTGAAGCCTTAAAATCTAAATTCGTTATAGTTCCTGCAGATAAGGCTGCTTATAATGTTATAATAATATGACGAGTGTTTCATGTTCAAACTATTTCACAAAAACTTTCACAAACTTCATCATATTGTGATTACAATAAGCAACCTAATGAAATTATTGCCGACCATATTTCCGAATGCAAAAAATTAAATGTAATAGTCAATATTACTGACAAGAAATTGTCATCACTTTACTAGATACCTAAATTACATAAATTGCCATAAAAAGTCGATTTATCTCTTATTCAGTGTCTTGTACCACCAAGCAATTATCAGTGCATATTACATCTGCATTGAGTGCTATTAGATATCATATGGTTAAACATTGTAATAAAGTTTATGAAAATAGTAATATTAACCTATTATGCTCAATAAAAAACTCCTTAGAAGTAATTGATAAAATTGAGCAGAAAAAATATAAGGTGTCAGACGTAAGCACTTATTGATTTTTCTACACTATATTCAACGCTTCCTTACGCTTTAAAAAATCTAAACTTGTTTCTTTGATTGAAAAAACTTTTGCTAGAGAGAAGTGTTCGTATCTTGCTTTAAACACTAAACATCTTATTTTACTAATCAGATATTAGATTATTACATCATTTTGACTTGTCTTGACTTTTGTGTAGCACTTACTTTGCTTCTGGATAACTTGTTCGTTGAATATAATGGTAAAATATTTAAACAAATTATCGGCGTTCCTATTGGTACTAATTGTGCGCCACTTATAGCTGATCTTTTTTTATATTGTTATGAAAGCGATTTTATGTAAGAAATATCTAAAACTAAACAACTAGATTTAATTCAATGTTTTAACCTTATTAGTAGGTACATTGATGACATACTTAACTTAGATAACCCATTCTTTGAACAATATATTCACAAAATCTACCCGAACGAACTAGTCTTAAATAAATCGTGTCAACCCAATACAGACGCTGCGTATTTAGACTTACATCTTACTATTAATAATAATATGATTAAAACTAGTTTATGCGACAATTTAACTTTGAAATTGTGAATTTTCCGTTCCTAGATGGCAACATCCCTAAAGGTCCATCCTATGGTATTTACAGTTCGCAGTTGGTACGTTATGCCAGATCATGTTCATGTATTACAGATTTTAATGATCGTAGTCGTTAATAAACAAAGAAATTGCTAAAACAAGGTTTTTTGTATCATAACCTCAGAAGTAAATTCGCCAAATTTCACTCAAAGTATGGTGATTTAATTTCTAAATATAATTTGTCTTTAAAATGGCATTTAACTAATGGAATTTCCCACCCATCATTTTATGGAGATGTTTTGAAGCGTGTTCGCAAATTAAAAATATCTTAAAGAAAATGTTTATATTAAACTTTTCAATTTAATCAACTCATTTTTATCAAAAGGATATGATGTTAACGTACTTAAAAGCACGTGCTTGTTGGTTTTCGATTCACTATATCTTTCTTATCTTAAAATTTGGAATCATTAATGGAACTACCATTATAAACATTTGATTCTTAAATATTTAATCACCTAAGCTGGTTAAATTGGTAATTCAATTTTACAGTACCACCCCTTTAATATTTTTATTTTTATGTTACAGTACTGCCCCTGGATTTTGTTCACGTCATCGTGTCTTCGCTTATCAATTACGTCATACGATACTCTTTCTCTGTTCCTGGCTATATTTATTTTTTTGACGTCATCGCTTTTATATTACTTCATACCACATACTTTAACTGTTTTAATCTATATGCATAGGTCATTGGGTTAAAAGCGTTCAATTTTAATTATATTTTCTCTCTGACAGGCGTTTCTTGTTTGCTTTATTTTTTAGCAGTCACATAAACAACCAAATTATGTGATATGGATCTTTTACACCCATTATTGCTGCTTTTTCCTGTATTTGCGCGATGATGATCTGAAATATTATTTGCATGACACTTTATTTTTTAAATCTCTTTCTATAAAGAAGGAATGTAGTTGACACTTGTTCTTAGTTTCATTTCATCGTTCCTCAAAAAGTTGTAACTCTGTTGCTCTGGTATCTTTCCTACCATTGAGTAATTAAATGGTTATTAAAATGAATGCGTTATGATTCTCTTTTATTATTGTTTAATTTGAGTTACAGTGCTGTGAGGTTAAATTTTATTTACACTTAAATGTATCATGAATATTGCTGGGCTAAGTGTGAGGTTGAGCTCTCTAAAACCGGTTAAAACTCCCAATGCTTTGCATTGACCGTTCCAAGTCGGTGACCCCAGCTTTATTCTTATATGTGTTTATGTTGTTTTGTATTGTGCTGTTTTGTACTGTCGGTCACTTGCCTTAAATAAAGGACCAGCTAATTGTTTATAATAATAATTCAATACTGCTCCAGCAGCTGGAGTTTCACTTTTTTATTTTTTTTACCCTGCAAGCTCTGCTGGTTCTGCAGGACACCACTACTTCTTCTGGTCCAAGCTCCGTCCCAAGTTTCTTTGACAAAACATTTTCAGGTATAGGATACGTTTCGGATATTGATAGACACGTGTTTACTCCCCCCCCCCACCTCTACCGATTATGATTACTGGCCAATCATCCGTCATCATTTCGAGTAGTATGAAGCTACGACACAATTGTCTTACTCTAACCCACTTAATTCGCATTAATCTTACGTCTGAAAAATCAAATTGGTCTTAACGGGATTAAGATTACGGAAAACATGATAAGAAACGTCCGCGGCCGCTGGGAAACGGCTTGTGGGAGTTACATTATGTTCCAGCATTTTAGTTGTTGTCTCTTTGTTAACACATATATGACTTCTTTACGATTATTCATTTATGTTTCACGATTAATTACTTAATGTTTCAAATATAATTTTTGTGTTCGTAACATTTTTTTTGTATTACCGTAACTGTGTTTCACTGAGCAGTATATACCGTTAGCATATCCTGAATAAAAAAGATCTAAAATTAAAACTATGTTTCGGTTGGTCATGATTACTTTATGACCAGCTTAGTACTATAAACAGTTACAATGCAACCATTGCAACTGGACAGTGATATATTAATGTCCAGATCTGTCTTATACACTTACTTCAATTTATTTGACACTTGGATCAGCAATGGACATATACGTCCCTCACGCCTACCAAGGTAACCAATCTCCACGCAGAGCTGTCGTTCCACGCTCTCGCATACAATCTCTGCCATCACGAGCAAATTTGTCCAGGTCTGGAAGGATTTTAATTATTTTGTTAAAGAATTATATTATGAAAAGTAGTATAATATCCTTGTCACTATTGAAAAATAGTGGATAATTAAGGTTCATAACAAACTATTAAAAAAACTAAATGGGAAAAAAGTAAAAATAACAACGGGACAATTATTGCACCTAGTGGTTCGGCTATCATCACGTTAAACGGATGGGATTTGATCATTCTATGCTGGTTCAAGTCAATTCTCTGCACGGAGGTTGCAAAGGTTACGTCTTCAAGCCTAATTGGAGGGATCGAGATGGGCTGGATGATAGCGCCCACATCGCTGATTCCCATACCACAGTACGCAATATACGCGTTTGACAGAACACCCGGGACACATCTTTAGGTACGCAAACAGGTCAAAAAAGCTCTTTTATGATGAAAGAGGAATGCTCACTTTTAATATGATATTTAAGATTCACAAATAAACTAATTTGTCTACACGTATGTAATTATGAGTTGCTTGATACCTATGGTTCACTTCTATAGAAATGGGACGCTCAGCGGGCCGGGGAAGTCAGCAGTTGTGAAATCGTTGTGGATGAGATGTACATGCGCCGATAACGGGACTTCATTGTAACAACATTCTCATTGAAGTAAGCTGTTTTAATGGGCGTGAGTCGCAAGCCTGACGGAACTCGTGTATCGAAATAATATTTTACATTGAACATAATTTGGATTCAATATAACATTGGTTCTATATCATTACCTGGTTTAAAGGGAATGTTTGATTGTTTTACCTATACTATGTGGGAAATACTGTCGATATGCTCTCAAACGGCAATATATTTACGATACAATTGGTAATCAAGATTTGAAATTAATTGATCTTGGTCAACATTGCGTGTGGATGGTGAATGGAAATCAAATAACGTATCGGTAACATGGTGATAAACAAAGCTGTTATACCTTGTTTATCTTCTTTAATCGGACGAACGGAAAAGACCAACGCTTTATTCCCCCAACACCAACGGAGTCTGGGGACATAAAATACACATAATTTATGTTGTTTTTGTACGGAAACTGATTAAACTCAAAACCGTGTATTTGTATGTTCAAATTTACACTGTACACCATGTTTTGTACGTTTGACTTAAAGTAAGCCTACGACAAAATAAACTGCGGGGATCCCCAACCGACGTGCGTGAGAAGTCCAAGCATGCGTTGGACCGAATTCCGGCAACTGAAATATCTTCAACAATAGCTAATGTGACGCAATAAACAGAAGCCTCAGACGGAGTAAACAAGTCAGAATATGACAATGAAGAGCAATATCATGATAATTCAGCGTTCAATACTCTTTGTAATTACTATCAGCTCATCTTGCAATGTATTGGACTTTGTTAAAAGGTTATGCAGAGAGTCACGGCTCTATTTTATACGCGCACTTGGAACTCTATAACCTAGAGTACATATTTTATTTGAGAGGACCGTTAATGTGGACGTGTTTTATTAGGTCATTCTACAATGTTGTTTCCCGTTTTTGCAAAAAAGCCCTTAGGTGAGAGCTACCTCATATGACTTTATTGCTACGGAATATCCGTAGCAATCGTCTGTACATATTGTGTCCTGGTATTCTTTAAAGTGCTTGCATTTCAAATGAAATAAGTAAATAAATAAATGAAAGCTTTCACCTTGGAAGCTAGCACATACGGTTTTATCACATATTATACAGTCGTCAGTTTTTGAAACTCAAGGATAAACCCACGATTTTGTAGTCGACTTTGTTTCAGCGTTCATTATCGAACTTGTTTACAGAAATGCACAAATACTTTATTGTGCGAATGCGATAAAAATGGTTTTATAACTTAATCAAAGTCGGTATTGATATTTACGGACTTTATGGCGTTAATATTGCGCAAAACATAGCAACTATCAAAGAACTAACTTTTCTAAAGAGCATGTGTGATAATATACTTCGGTTTAGTAACTGCGCTAAAAGCAGGTCCAAATAAAAAAGGAAGTACTTATAGATAAGTTTCAGTTTATTATCAGAAGCAGCAAATACATGCCTTTCAAAACTATTATATAATACATACATAGAGAGGGCCCCTTACTGAAATAACGAACATAATTCACCTGACATAATTATAACAGAGTTTATAAATAACTGATTAACATTGATAGTGTAGGGAACAAACGTTCCTCGAAATATTCTTTGACAAAAACCCTCAGATCAGGAGCAAATTCATTTCCAACGATACCGGGGGTCAGGTCACTTATTAATAAATATGGCTATTTAGGGTTTATTTTCGGATATAGATTTTTAAAAAGCTCCTGTAGAAATGTATTCTTTAGTTTTTAATACTTATTATTATTCCAAATAAAGATAATGCATTTAAGTTGAGGCATTGTATTCCAAAAACGGTATATATATTTTGGATAATTACATGGCGAGTTTTTAAAAGGTAAACTTTTCAATTTAAACGATGTATCGATTTTAAAATTTAAAGCGACGTTTTAAGCAAACATTATTAAATGCATTCACCAAATAACACTTTCATATTGCAATCAATAAGCAAAAAGTAACTAGTTAGAAAGATTATCATAATGCAAAAATTCACAAAAACGATACAGTTAATTCATTAATCTTTGAATAAACGTGGTCGTATCCTTACACTATTAGATTTATGCAACACGCCAACTATATTATACACTTTAGTGACATATTCAACAAACATAAACAATTATATACAACTGGTTTAATTTAATTTTGCATAAATGTAATATTACCGTTAATTTTAAAGCAAGCTATTGTGAATTACATGTTATTCAAATGCCTGGTATTAAATTAACATCTAAACAAACCTTTTTATTCCAAGGTTTAAGACAATGGCCAACCATTTGCAAAACATAACATTAATGGATTAATGTTGCTTGTCTATTGGAATAAATATAAAAAAAGTACTGGAAATAGACTTGGACAAAATACCCTCAGATCAGGAACAAAGTCAATGCCAATGTTTCCTTATAACGTCGTTTAAAAATTTGAAATCGATGCCCGTTTATATAGAAACGTTTTCCGTTTAGAAATGTGCAATGTAATTTTCCAAAATATATGTTCAATTGTTTTTATAACACATTTTAATATGTATGTGATACAGAGTCGAATAGACGTAAAGTTTATGTATACGATAAACAATATTTATTTATTTATCTATATTATAACATATAATGTGATATGAACATATTTTAATATTGTTGCTAATGACTGTAAGAGACATTCAACGTTTACATCAGTTAGAGCTGGTTAAACGTAATATTTATAGACGAGTGTGTTTGGGTGTTATACATCTACATTTTTTTAAGTATAATGACCAGAGCCCGAAGGCTAAGGATTACATATCTCTTTCGTAGATGAGTTGTGGCAATATTTACTTTATCCGGTTGCCTGTTACATGTCTTAAATTATACCAAATAAAATTACTCCAATTTTAAGGACTTGTGCACATGCAGATACGGATTTTAGAAGCAAGCATTCATCGTCATCAATAATATTTAAAAACCAATATTTGAAAATAAGTTTTACGGTTTATACCAATGCGCAGTGTATGTGTATATTATTATCAACTCATAGTAAACAGTCTTCGAACGGCGTGTTATACAGTATTTATATTATTGTGGGATATGTATATGTATACAATTTGCACACAATGGGTAAAAGAAGGTAACATGTACCGGACTGTGTAACTAGTACTTTGGGTGGTCTCTGGGTTTGCTGGTTTCACGTTACTGAGACATCTTTTAAAATGACGATTATGTTCCGGCTAGATTATCGCGATATGCGACACACTTGTTTTTACTTGTTCTTATCATAAACGACTTACAAAAGTACTTTGTGATATGCGCCTCTTGTTTTGCAGACTAGTCTTGCATTATTGGAAACTTTTCAATTGTCATTTTTTGAAAAATACATTGAACATGAAAAACATCGGGTATTGAGAGATGAAACATGTTCAAGGCCCGCGCAATCTTAAAGCTAAATTAATCGCACAAAATCCATATGCTTCATACCATTGCAGTTGTTGGGGTACGTGTACTCCTATAAATATGAGATCGATTTACATCGACCTCATATCGTTTAACGTTATTTTGCAATAGCATCGTTCCGACATGAATTCATGTCGGAAGCTTTAACTGCATCAAATTCATATAACAGCACAGAATAATCATGCAATAAATTATTAAACATAAAATATAAACATTATTTTACTAATTGCATTAGAAGAATGTTTATACAAACTTACAAGTAATGATAGTCCAGACCTTAAAACACTACCACTGTTCAAATTCCATATTGTTGCCATATAGCACTGTGTAACTTGAAAGTTGCATAATGTTACCTCATTGGTCGGTTATAAATACATTGTTTCTCTATATATAGTATTCGATTTAGACGAAAATAATAATTTACGTGGAATGTCATATTAGTTTTCCATTAAAACTTTGATCATGCCGTGTGTGTTTATTAACTTTATTAATTATGTTATGCTCATTTTTGTATTTCTTTAGGAATTATAATGTGTAGCCCTTTTTGTTAACTGATTTTATATTAGCATTTTGTTTTAACAATTTCAAATTATTTCACTACATTACTTTAAAGTTGTACAGAGCAACGCTATTATAGCCTGGTAAATATAATAATACAAAGGGTAGTAAGGCATCATGTCATATCTATTAATCGTAATACAAAATATATGTCAATGTAATCGTGTAATCGTATTTCACAACAATACTTTACAGTTGTAAATAGCACCGCTAGCATAGTCTGGTATATTTAACAATAAAACGGCATTAGGGCCTCATGTCATATTTATTAACCGTATTACAAAATGTATGTAAAATTAATCAACAAACACGTAAACATAGTTTGCTTAAGGTTTCTGTAATATACCAAGGAGCATTCATAATACATCAGACATATTTACATTTTCACCAGAAAGACGTAGAAAACATGAAATATATACAACTTAAGTACAGTTCATATGACAGAAATGTGGCCACCTTAATAGATACAATACAATTACAACAAAAAATAGGCTACATCCTTTGAAAATCTTGCGGCACAAGTACATTTAATGGAACACGCACTACAACACTTGCACGCCATGCATTCACATGGAGATTGTTCGCATCCTTCGCAACATGATAATTGAGCGTTTTGACTTTGTCCTGTAATTTCGAAAGTTTGAAGCACCTGACGTCTCAAACACAAATTTTAGGGGTTTTTCACCATATCGGCTATTGCCTTTTCAGTTGTCTTCAATGAGGCGCTTAAGTTATCATATAATATAAGGCTCAATCCTTTTCGCCCATCTCTCAACGTCCTGCCTCTTGCCAATATGATATCACAGACTTTGGACACCCCACGTGGGTAACAACATCAATATCAGGGATATCTATCCCCATGCCTAAGGCTACTGTCGCAAACAAACATCGAATTGTGCTGTTTTGCGATGAAAATTCTCGAAGAATTCTTGCCTTGGAACTTTCATGAGTGCACTTATGAAACATCTCCACCAACAAATTTTCGGGCGAAACCACACGACCTGCATAGGCTGAATCATTTAGACACTCTTTTACAGTGACAAAAATCTCTGACACTGTATCGATCGACCTACAATATACTAAAATCTTCTTAGATGATTTGCCATTTACCTTTAGATGATCTATCAGCCATTTTAACTTTGCTCGTACTCCTTACTTTCCTTTTTCCTACAATATATGAAAATATTTTCTCGGTTTGGTGATTTCGAAATTATGTCGGTGTTCTTGGAGTCTAATTGCAAGACTTCAAAAATATCTTGTTTGACTTTCATTGTGCTTGTGGCTGTTAAAGCTAAAACAGGGGCTTTAAAAAAGCTACGCAGCTGGCACAGTTGCTGATATTCGGGTTTGAATTCCTCACCCCACTCCGAAATACAATGTGCCTCGTCAATCACTATGAGTGATATGCGAGTCTGCCACGTGTCTGTCAGGAACACATCTCTCCATTTTGGTTTCAAAACCGATTCTGGCGAGGCGAACACGAACGTGAAACGACCTTCAGCTATATCTGGAAGAAACGTTACATCCATTTTTTCTTTTTATTTCTATGTTTAATCAATATACATGTATACAGTTATAGTTTTTTTTAAGCTCAAACAAATCATGTGAAAGACAGGGACAACGTATATATATATGTATGTATATATATACATGTATATCCACACAGGCTAATCAGGGACGACACTTTCCGCCTAAACTGGATTTTCGCTAAGAAGAGACATCATTTTAACGAATTATTCCATAAAAGCGGAAATTGTCGTCCCTGATTAGCCTATGCGGACGGCACAGGCTAATCTGGGATGACAATTTACGCACAAGCATTATGCCCAGTTTTCTCAGACCGCGACACATATCTCGGTCTTAGAAAAGTCACATGTCGAGCGGCGACAGCTCTTTATTTGTGCCTAGGGTTTGGAATCCGGTGACTGATGCGGTATTTACTACCAACTGATCAACTTGCGACCTAACACAAATATTGAAATTGAAATATTCATATGAAAAGTTTAATACTTTTTTTTATTACACATGTTTTAATAAGTATCGCTTATTATCAAAAGTAATGATTTTTTTTTAAAATACTTGCAATCTCGATTATATTCGCATACATACCATTCAGCATATCTTCGCTGGTATCCGCGCCAAGTTTAGCGCACGAAAAATTCCAGTCTCGTAATGCTCCCATTTGATTTTCCATCAGAGATAAAAGAGGCGAAATTATCAATGTTAATCCTGAATTGTCACTAACCATTGCATTTGACACAAAACTGAAAGTTTTACAATCAGTGGGTAAAACTCCTACACAATTCCGCTTTTTTGCAACTGAAGCTGCTATTTCAATTTGCTCATTTTTCAAATCAAATGCTATGTTGTGTTGAGATCTTCTTTCTTTAAAACGAGAAATTATAGTTTCTTTTTCCATTTTAATTGGCTGCTCAAAACAATAATCAAAAATCCAATGCGCGTGTCGTGGGGTCACCCGTTCCGTGTATCCAGTGCATTAACATTGTATAATGTTATGCAATAGATACTGGACTTTGGACTTGGTATTCGTTGTTACGTGACTTGTCAGCGCACCGCTTTGAAGTTTTTGGCACTGTCCCAGAGTCCCCTATAGCCACTGGTGGCATCGAATATGCAAACCGTACATTGTGAGCAACCGAGAGTTGAAATGGGTAATATTATATAAATGTGTGACTTGTCAAATAATGATGAGAAATTGGGTGAAATATTTGGGTTTTCTTTATGTACGAAATATTGACAAAAGATTAAATATTTGGATCTGGTGTGTGTTTAACAACAAAGGGGTTACAATGCTGTTGACACAAGCCTTAGGCTGTATTTGCATTATTTATTATTTGTACCACAACGCTCATTAACGTGTGCATACTTGAATAGTGACTTCTCCAGATTGTAATTCAGCCAATTAGAAACAAACACACATAGAACACTGACCAAAGGGATTCATAACTGAGTTTCACGGGCAGGATGTTAGAGGGAAACAAGACAGTTAGCGTTTAGACTTGGAGGTGTACGGATCGAGAAAGATACGATCATGTAGCTATCAGACTGTATTTGTATAACCGAAAATATTAAGTATGTTAGACATTAAATTGGACTAGAAACTGATACATGGTGTTGTTGAATATTTTATCCTGTATTATGCAGAGAAATTAACATAAATAGAGAGGGACCGACTTGTCCCATGCGCGGCACGAGAAAATGGGAGTTAATGCAAAACTCGTCATCTTGGCAATTCGCGCATGACGAGATATCGAATGATAGGCTACATACCGGTAATTTAAGAGTAATGAACATTGTTAGCAACTATGTGTCATCTATGAACCATGAACGATTACGGGACACAGGACGTTAAATGGTGCCGTGATCAGGATTCGAACAAAGAAATACTTCCACTTACGATTACGAAGCCATGCAAAACAACGCGAAGAAACTCCGCTTCGGCAACTTCTGTAACCAGTAACAACAACCGTGAGCCGGGAACAACGACATCAGACCGCACATATTCTGCAACTTCCGGTGAGTGACTGTTTTATTTCCTAACGCTTGTATCAAAATGGCAAATCAAATAATCCCTGAATTATTTCAAAATTTAAATGAACAAATTAAAGATGTTAAAACGGCCATAAGCACTCAGACTTCACAGGTGGTACAATCATTTGATGGAAATTCAAAAGAATTTAAAAATTGGATTAAAAATGTAGAAAAATATGGAACACTTACCAATTTAGATGAGAATAAATTAAAATTTGTTGCTTACCAATCTAGTAAAGGGCTTGTTAGTGATTACATACATCGTTTTTTGACTGATGATCCGACAGGGACATGGACTGATTTAAAGGAACAGCTTAAATTAAGATTTGCAGAAATTCAAGACCCACAATACGCTTTCTCATTATTAAAGACGACTAAACAAAGAACCGACGAAAATGTTCAAATATACGCTGAGCGACTTTTATCTCTTGCGACTGACGCATACGAAAATATTGAAAGAAATTTAGACTATAAAGAAAAACAATTAGTAGAAATATTTATCGACGGATTATCGCACGACTATTTGAGACTTAAATTAATGCGCGAAAATCATGCAACGTTATCAAATGCTTTAAAAAGCGCTATACATGAGCAAAGTGTCAGAGCTAGGTTTGAGTTACGATCGCAAATAAATGGACTTGATAACATTACGACCGATAATATTCAGACAGATATCGATTATATTAGGTCATCTATTGTTTGCACATATTGCAAGAAACACGGTCATTCTATTGAAATCTGTCGCCGTAGGCAACGCGAGATAAGTGCATATACGGTAGGGCGGAAGGGTCATACGATAGATCAAAACGATAAAAGGCGCAAGAACGAATATGACAAAAATTGGAAAGATAAAATTGATTGTTGGAATTGTGGTAAATTAGGACACTTTAGTAGAGAATGTACTCAAAGAAAAACGTACATTAATCGAAAAACTAGGAAATTCTTACCAAAAGGGGTCTATGGTAAGAATGAAAAAGTCGAGACATATAATATCGCTTTGTGTGGTAGTCCAAATTCGTGTGTTATTTCAACAGGTGGTTATCAATTTAGGAGCTTGGTAGACTCGGGCGCTGAAGTTAGCATCGTGAGTAAACGTACTTATGATATGTTAAAACACAAACCAGCACTGATAATAAAAAAAGTAAATCTAAAGTCGGTAAATGGAAATTCATTACATGTCCACGGAAGTGTAAAATTGAGATTCAAAATAGGGAGCATATATAAAGAGCACATGTTTTTGTAGTAAGTAACATAAATAGAAATGTTATTTTAGGAAGAGACTTTTTACAAAATAATGGTGTCCGTTTATACTTTGATTTAGGATGTTTGAGGATTGATAACTGTTATGTACCTCTAGAAGAAGATGTACATCTTTCAACGATAGCGAGATTAACCAGACATACTGTGTTAAAACCACAAACTGCCTATAGACTCTTTGCTCAAGCTAAAAGAAACTGCATACGTTCAAATACGAATTATGAATTCAATGGAATAAGCAATTCTTTCTTTGATAATGAACCCGGTTTAACAATTGTTAATTCAGTCGTCAAGACAACGCGTGATAGACAATTTCCCATTTTAATTATAAACAATACGCACAAAACAATAAGGATTAGACGACACTGTGCCATAGGGCGAATAAAATCGGTAAGTGATAATGAAATATGCTCAGTACAAGAAGTTATTAAAAATAATCAGCCGAAATCAGGTTTATCTAAAGATGAAATCTTATCAGATTCACGTGTAGATGAAAATCAAAAAGAAAATATTCTACCGATACTCTTAAAACACAGAACTCTCTTCGCAAGAAATAATTTAGAATTAACACAAACTTCAGCGATAGAATTTACCATAGATACAGGGGATCATCCGCCCATTAAATTAAGGCCGTATCGAACACCATTAAACAATAAGGTATTCATAGATAAAGCCATCGACGAAATGCTAGACGCACACATAATAAGTCCATCAAGAAGTCCGTGGAGCTTCCCTATTGTTTTAGTTGATAAAAAGAAAAATAACCATGACTCAAACAAAGATAATAAAGACGAGAAAAGGTTTTGCGTTGATTTTAGACAATTAAACAAAATTACAAAACCAATTGCCTACCCATTACCATTAATAGATGATATATTGGCGTTATTAGGTAAAAGTAAATATTTCACCAGTTTAGATTTGATATCGGGATATTGGCAAATACCTATAAAGGAAGAGGACAGAGAAAAAACGGCTTTCGCTTCGGGATTCAGGGGTCTATTTCAATTTAATGTTATGCCCTTCGGTGCCTCCTCTGCCGGTGCTATATTTCAAGAATTGGCTAATAAAGTACTCAAAGGTTGTGAGAGCTTCGCTGTGGCGTATCTAGACGATATTCTAATATTTTCACCTGACTTGCAATCTCATTTATCACACGTAGATACAGTACTACAGAGTCTCAGTAAACATAACCTAAAGCTAAAACTATCAAAATGTCAATTCTTACAAAGAGAGACTAGATACCTAGGCTTCATCATAGATCAAAATGGTATAAGGCCGGATCCGTTAAAGGTAGAAGCGATCCGACAATGCCCTAGGCCGAAGTGCGTGCGCGATGTACGATCCATCTTAGGTGCTGCAGGATTTTATAGGAGATTCTGTCCGTCGTATTCAGAAGTAGTCAAGCCACTCATTAATCTCACGAGAAAGAATGTCCCATTTAAATGGTCAAAACAATGCGAAGATAGTTTCCTACAATTAAAAGAATCATTTACGCAAATCCCTTATCTTTCATACCCTGATCCAAAAAAGGTTATATTCTGTATACGGATGCATCTGATAAATGCGTCGGAGCCTGTTTGACTCAAAAATGCGACAGTAACGAGACCGGGGATTATGTGGGCGAAAAGCCGATATTTTTCATATCGCACAGATTAAGCCCCACACAATGCAAATATAGTACTATTGAAAAAGAATGTTACAGCATATTTTACAGTCTAAGTAAATTGCACCATTATTTACACAATGCTGAAATTATTATAAAGAGTTATCACAAGCCGCTTAAGTATTTATTGGAAAGTCCGATGCAAAACAAGAAAATACAATTATGGGCCTTAAGTATAGCGGGTTACAACTGCAAAATTGAATATATACCGGGAAAAAAGAATATTATTGCCGACTTTTTAAGCCGACCTCCAAAAACCAAAATAAGGAATAATCAATGCGATCAAACAGAAATAGAATTAGATATTAGCGATAAACATTTTACGATCAATTCGCAAATAAATAAACAAGACCAAACACGCGAAATTAACGTAATCGACTCTACAAACATTGACCACAAGCAAATAATTGACCTTTCGACAGCGAGAGTGAAGCCACGCCCCCCGATTTCAAGGGAGGTCACTCCGCCGAAGTCCGTCATAAAACTGGCTACGCGAATCGGTACGTTGGAAGATATTCACAAAGATTTCGGTCCAAATTACATGAAATGTTTCTATTGTTATCATGTTTTATTTAAAATGTGTTAAATGTAATGTATTAAATAGGTGTTTAGCTCCCCTCAAAGATATAGTACCAGAAAGGCCGTTTACCAAAAAGGCTTCCCAAAAAGTCCGCATCAGTGAACCAAAAACGCCTCATGGTATACCAGAAAGGCCATACAATATTTTTATTATCATTGAATAGTTATGCTGAATATAATTATCATATCTATGAAATAGTCATAACTTTTTTATAAGTCTACTTAAAAGTCGTTAATCTATAGTCAAAGTCGGCCAATTATCGCAAATTATCACATACAGTATGCATTGTCGTTTGTCACAATACTTTTCATTGAGTAATAGATGTTTCAGTTTTTAATTAAAAGCCGTTAATTTTGCAACCGATGGCAATATTGCAAATGTGGCAAAGGTAAGTAAATTTATTATATAAGAAGACAAAGAACGTTATATTGAAATCCGATATAACACATATCTATAATGCGTTTGGTCAAAATGACCCATGAGCATTGTTATAATCGTGTAACATAGTCAATGTCGTCAAAAAAGTAACATACACAATATATTATTAATTTCCTCTTAAACTATTTTTTGCAATGTTTAAAATAAAAGAAGTTGAAAGAATTTTCATGTACAAAAAAAACTCGCTAATCAGACTGGCTATCAAAGTGTCAAGGGTCATTCACAGTTTGCGGCATCTGTTTTGATAACGGATTAGTAGAAAGCCCACATATGGTGTAAAACGACATTTATTGGCAACAATTGATAATTACATGCGCATTTTAAAATAGTTTCTTAACTTTTAACGATATACAACTAGCTACATTAAATTCGGAAGATTTAAACCGAAAGAAATAAAAATGCTCTATTTTATGTGATATTATTAAAAATTATAACTGATTGTCTTTATTATTACGCATTTCATTAGCATTAATAATCTAGTTAGCAAAGTTTAGAATTTTTTTTTATTAGCCGACTGCATTAGAATGTCAAATTTATTTAACGTTAGCCACCTTTGAAAATATGGTTTTAAATGTTCCTTTCTAATTTCTCTATATAGAGGAAAAACAAGTAAAAAGTGATACTCGTTTTCTATAGCGTGTCCGGTTCAAAACTTGCATATTCTATTTTCGCGTAGTATCTTATTATGACGACCTTAGAACAAACGTCGAGGTGTTTTGCTTTCGGGCGATAGCTTAATATGTTGAGATTAAGCTGTTCGTTGAGACGACTACAAAGACGAATCCAACGTTTGCATTTTTTAAGATTAGTACCCGGTTAATGGAACGGAAAAAACGTAGTTCCATCTTTTAACCGTTCTGGATACATTGTGTCTGAATAACAAGTGCCATAACAGCACCTTTTAACCATTTTCTTTGTTTAAAACACAGCATTACGTATAAGCTTATGTGACGAACAACGGCGAGTTTGACGGACAAAATGGCGGATAGAAACGGGCCTAATCTATGCAGTAATCTGATTGGTTAATAAGCCTGTCAATCAATCGGCTGTCGAAAGGTCAATTGATAATATTATTACCCCGCAGCCAATCCCAGTCGACGACACAGCGTCGAACAATAATAAATCAGGGCTTAATATGCAAATAGAACAAGAAAAAGACCCCCATATATCTGAGATTAAAGCGAGATTAAGATTAGGGAAACAGAACAAGAGTGAAGATGATAGATATTTAACGGTTGATGACATACTGTACTACATATCAAACGTAGATTAGGAACCTACTCTCAGGCTGTTTGTACCTAAACACCTGACTGATTCAGTTGTCAAGCAATACCATGATGAAAACGGACATCCTGGGTCTCAAAGGCTTTTCCAGACACTAAAAGAGAAATATTACTGGCCTAAAATGTTCAAAGAATTGCATGATTACGTGTCGAAATGCATTGTCTGTCAAACTAGAAATTTGAAAGCAATTAAAGCTCCCGTATCATCAGAAACCGCAATACCACCATTCCCTTTCTCGGTCGTTTCCGTAGATATATGCGGACCATACCCAACAACGCTTTCCGGAAATAGATATATAATATGTTTCGTGGATCAATTTTCAGGACATATAGAGGCATTTCCGTCGCCGGATAAATCTTCTGATAGCGTAATACACCTGTTAATGAACGAGATGTATTGCCGTCATAGTTGTCCTATAAGAATTATAACTGATAACGGTAAAGAATTCACAAGCACAGCTTTCACTGAAACATTAAAATCAATGAACATTGACCACGTAAAGACGACAATATATCATCCCGCGTCTAATGGTATGAACGAGCGTTCACATGGGACTATGAATAATATACTATCAAAACGGGTTCAAGAAAATGTACAACAATGGGACGTACATTTAAACATGTCTTTAGCGGCAATGAGATTTTTTACATTCGAGACTTCGAAGCACACACCGTTCTTCTTACTTTTTAATAGAGACCCTATTCTTCCAATAGACAACTTGTTAAAGCCTAGACGCAAATATCACGGTGAAGATTATCATAAAATAATATTAGAAGAACAACACAAATCATTTAAAAAGGTATGTGCCCAAATTCAAAAATCGAAACGTAGACAAGCTGATTATGCGAATAAAAATACGAAAGATATTAAATTCGAAATCAATGACCCCGTTTACTACAAAAACTTTCAACGTACGAATAAATTAGACAGTAAATGGAGGCCATATTATCGTATAATCGAACAAAAGTCGCCGTTAACATACGTAATAAAAAATCAGTTAGACAACTCAACTATTAAAGTTCACGCTGATCAAATAAGACACGCAAATATCGATGAATGGCCAGTGATAAATCAACCGTTAACGCGCCCGATTAGAAAAGCAAATTTAGCCTTTGCGGACAACACATTATCTTCTGATAGCGATTCAAATAACTCAGTACATGGGTTACCTGTAATTACGCAACAGACCCGACAGATTAGAGATAATACGGACGACGAGGAAAATATTCCACTTGCGGAACTGCAAAAACATTTGAGAAACAAACAATTCGCGGATATACAGTCAAGCTCCAGTGAATCAGATACGATGCATTACAATAACGGTAATTCACAAAACTCACCTGTACGTAGGTTTGAAAATGATTCTTCAGACGATCAGATGCAAATTGACGCGGTAGCGTTAAAACACAAAAAACGAAAATTGACAAAAAAGACTTCACGTTCAAATAACGCAATGAAGAAAGCAATTTTCACGTGCCTTCAGACAATGACTGAACACATGTAAATGAATGGACTACAAAATAAAGCGAGATAGATGTCGAGACTTAAAGACCCCAAAAATTTTGTATAGAGAAATATGTTTTGAATGTATATGTAGTATATATGTAAAAACAGGATTATAGAGGACGGTATCGTCCGATTTTGATAATGTATCGTCATTAGCATTGATTTACGGGTTTAGAATGAAATGAAAATGTAATATTTAAGTCAACGGGTGATATAATAGATATATTTCAGTAATATGTAACAAACAGAAAATATAAGAATCGTGACTCGCAAAATACACATAAACAATTAATAGGTACATTAAGAGAAAAAAAAAACGCGACATTCCGATGCGTAAAATATAAGAATCGTGACTCGCAAAATGCATACAAACAATTAGTAAGTACATTATCTGTCTATGAACGCCAAGATACACACGTTTGACGCCCATTACTTGATGACAGGCGTGGGTCACGAATTTGGCGAGTACGTAACGAAATTGGTATAAATAACCCTCAAAATAGGCAGACAGGGCCTCGCCTTCTCTCAGGAAATATTCATTTTGTATTATTTACCTTGACAAGCTTATGACAACGCACTTGACAACGACATTAACCAACGCTAGCTTATGCCCTACAGCGCTCAGGTAAACAACATTTTAGGCATAAATAACATTTTAATACAGTTTGTAAATATCCTTAAAAACAAAGCAGTGTCCCTTTCATTAGTATAATGTAAAAGATACAACTATATTGCTATGATTCATTACAAATTTGATACTGATCGAATATGTAGTTTATTCTTTTTCGTCTCTTTATAAGAATACCTACATTAAGACAAGGGATTTTGTTTGTAAATTTTTGTTCTCAAGTAAATAAAACATAATAAAGCACAATGCATTTCATTGAATAGACAAACGCGTATAGTTTAAATAACACATCATAAATTTGTGTCATGAGAATCGCGTTCCTTTAGCACATTAATTTTATTTGGGTATATCTTATAATAGGTGTGAATAGTAATCTGAGTGCTTATATAGCAAATTCCATTAATATGTAAATAAAAGGCCCGTTTATCATTTCATGTAATTGACCCTATAAGATTTGCCAATGCGATACAAGTTAAGGAGAAAAGCAGCGCTCCTGACATCGTTGTCGTGGTTTGCCTGCAGCAACATGCGTTCATAACGCATTTGAGATCGTGATCAGATCTTAACACCCCGACAAAGAAGAAGAATATGTCATCGACATGCCGATATCTTCGACGACGATGTATCCGTCGAGAATCAGATGACTTAACAGACGACTTCAATTAGGATCAACATTTTCGACATTGCTCCAAATTGTGAACCAGCATCAGTACCATACAACGAGTGGACTGTTAATGGACATTTCACGCGTCGTCGAAAATGATTTTTAAAGATACGATGATATGATATGAAAGGACTTGATGATGAAAATCGCGCGTACGTTGTACATATATTAGGTGAACATTTTATCGTCTATGAACTTATATATATATATATATATATATATATATATATATATATATATATATATATATGTGTGTTACCTTAATTACGTGTACATAAACAATTAGTATAATACTACAGTCATGAGCGCAGTCATTCTGCAGAACTCTTTATAATAAACGTTTGAAGTATTCTAAATCGTGCAACAGCCGAGGACCAACAGCTTCTCCGACCGACCATACTCGTCTTCATTCGGAAGCCGACGTCTTCAATCGACTGCATGTTACCATCTACAACCAGATGTCACATACCGGACGTCTCATCTCTTCACCTAGACGCCACATCGCCTCCAGCAAAGATGTCAAAAATGGACACTATTCGTATCGGATTTCCCAAATCAGTGACGCATTCCACGTCATTGTGATTGACATTGACTATTTAAATATTCCGACGTTTTATTATTTCAGCAGAAACATTCGATAAAAATTTCATTAATAATATGCAGATTTTCATCATATATATGTTTTAGTCACTTATGTTTTCATGTTTGCGTGTTTGATTTTCTACATCGTATGTATTAATATGTTTTCGGTTATTTCCATACTTACATTCTTAAAGATTTTCTGTATCCTAAAATACATAAAAATCAAATTGAGAGGATAAGTTGTGTCAAATAATGATGAGAAATTGGGTGAAATATTTGGGTTTTCTTTATGTACGAAATATTGACAAAAGATTAAATATTTGGATCTGGTGTGTGTTTAACAACAAAGGGGTTACAATGCTGTTGACACAAGCCTTAGGCTGTATTTGCATTATTTATTATTTGTACCACAACGCTCATTAACGTGTGCATACTTGAATAGTGACTTCTCCAGATTGTAATTCAGCCAATTAGAAACAAACACACATAGAACACTGACCAATGGGATTCATAACTGAGTTTCACGGGCAGGATGTTAGAGGGAAACAAGACAGTTAGCGTTTAGACTTGGAGGTGTACGGATCGAGAAAGATACGATCATGTAGCTATCAGACTGTATTTGTATAACCGAAAATATTAAGTATGTTAGACATTAAATTGGACTAGAAACTGATACATGGTGTTGTTGAATATTTTATCCTGTATTATGCAGAGAAATTAACATAAATGGAGAGGGACCGACTTGTCCCATGCGCGGCACGAGAAAATGGGAGTTAATGCAAAACTCGTCATCTTGGCAATTCGCGCATGACGAGATATCGAATGATAGGCTACATACCGGTAATTTAAGAGTAATGAACATTGTTAACAACTATGTGTCATCTATGAACCATGAACGATTACGGGACAGACTAACTGACTATATGGAACGCAGGGTTAGTGATTCTTAAAAGAAATGTTGTTTTTCTAAATTGCATTGTGGTTAAGCGTCATGCAGAAATGGAGACATGTGCTAATTGCGCTTCTTCGTTTAAGAAAAAACCTGGTGGATCGGGATATTATCGTTACTCGCTTGAAAACAAATTAGGTTCAAGCAGCAATATCACTGCTCGCGAACACTTGGAATAGGTGACTGGTTCGAGCGTCACGCCTGACTCGAAGAAAAGAAGTGGCAAATTTCTCTGTCATGAATGTTGGAAAGGGCTTGGAAATTCATTCAAATACAAACAGTATGTAAAAGACTTCTTTGAAGCTACCGAACAAGAATCGTACGTGTCTTCGAAAAGAGCCGCTTGTGATATTGTACAGTCACCTGGTACATCATTTAAAAGGCCGAGATACACAAGCACTCCTGTGAAGGTGAGTACAGTTTTAAAACAATTCATAATCGAATGTGGTCTATTAAGATGACCAGACAGAGCCTACTTTCTTAAATTTCTACAGTCAATTTGGGCCGTTAATAAAGTACGTCACGCTCGGAAACGGCGGAAATTTTTCTCGTGCACTTCGTGCCGACGCGCGCCGAATATTCAAGACGATTCGGGGCATGCTCATGCAACAAATGGCTGGAAAATTTCTCGAACACTCCGTGCCGACGCGCATTAAATATTAAAGACAACTAGTCTGTATAGGGTGTATTGTTATGCTTACGGTATTGTGAATAAGGGCCATCTGGCGCAAGTGATACAAAAACTAGTCTTTTTCAGCAGCTGTTTATAAGCTTTGCAACGTCGTAACCTCATGAACTAAAATGGATTATGTTGATATTGCCTGTCGTTTAAACGTGTACTGTTTTGTAAACGTTTGTGAGCATAACACGAAACGCGACCGTTTAAACGTGAAACCCTTAGTAACAACTGTTCATAATTTACTTTTCTACTATTTTTAAACTACAAGTCATTCAAATAATGTGATTGATCTTTTAAGTGTTTTTTTAATACAGTGTAATAGGGAAGTGTATTTTATATTATATTATATTTTAAATATGTTGTGACAGGGGGGAGGGAGGGGGGTTAACAATTGTCTAAACTAGCGTGACATTCTTAAGGGGCGGTCCCATAAAGCCTACCGTCTTTTAACTTACAAATGCAAATACAATTAAAACTACAGCTACAATAAGTTTTATTTCCGCTCGTGTCACGTATATGTTGTTGCTATTGCAGTGTTATGAATGTCCAAAAATAATGATCGTGTGGTAAAGCTGTAGAATTGTGCCCTGCTGATAGCCCACCCGTTTAAGATGATATTAACGCGGCGATAAGGATCTGTTAACGGGCAGCTGTGGCAACGTATCCCTAGTTCCCCTGCTGAGAGTATCACATCGGCGCATGTATTGTGTCCGCAGATTAGCATTAACAACGCGTGTCTTTCTGTGTCGTAGCTGTTTGTCTCGCAGTAGCCTGAAATAACAGGCTTCTGTGGGCAAATTACTTTTTTCCGTCCTTATTTTAACATATATTTATAAATTAAGCTTTGGTGTCATCTGGGGTGCCGGTGGGGGCACGTGCCTTTATTTTGTACGCACGCAGAGTTTTTCAATCATCACTTAAATTATTTGTTATATAAGACAACAACTGACACCACCAATTAAGATAGTATGCAGGGTCAAATTTAAGCAGTACGCATAGAGTCGGGGTTTCATACTCCTTATACGATTGTCAACTTGAAATAATCAGTCGCGTCGGAAGCATTCCGGTATTGGGGCCGCAAAATGATAAGCCTTGTGTATTTTTCATTGACAACTCTCCGATCATAATATCTTTTTCATCTTTCGAGACATTTTATCTTCATTTCTGGCAGTATTTTGTTATTTAAACAATAATCATGTGTTACATATTTTCTACATTTTCATTCAGGCTGCGCGCAACTTTAACAATTTTACAATTCATTGAATTCGTTAATCAGTACAATTATGAATAAATCAACAAAAATACGGTAGATTTTCTCTGTTGACCGCCCAAAGCATGGTACAACCGAGTCCAAATAATTAGACGTAATATACAGATTACGATGTCTATCGACCTTATATTTATAGGAGTAGGTACAACCCGCTATTATCAATTGCGCTTCACGGGACATCCACTTAATAGCCATTAAACCACTGTTGATTTAATGACACGCTGCGTAGACGGCTCCTTCATAGATTTCCGTTGCATTGAAGAAATGTAACAGGAATTAGCGCGCCAATGTCATGTATTTTTTCCCCTTAAATATTAATTTAAGTGTATAAGTGTATATAGTGATTAGTGAATATTACGTTATGCAAATTACCTTCGCGTAAAGGATAACATTATAAGCGAAGATTTGTGTTTTCAAAGCCCCGATGTAGAATTATCATTGGCTGTAGAATAGCAGATGACAAGAGTGTTTGTCCGTCTGTCCGTCTGTCTGTCTATTTTCGCCGGCCTGCATTTTCTTTACACACACGTTTTTCTGTCCGTCTACTAAATCGCTCCAAAATAAGGGTTGGTAGGTCGTTGCAACTTTTTTCTTCTATTATTCTAAAATATTTAAGTTTGTTTTCAATGAAAATCATTTATTGACCAAAAATTATCCTTATTGACATGCAGCATTATTTTATTCATATATATATTTATTAATAAGTTTGAAAAGACATATTTTTGAGAACCTTGTTTTATGTTAACAAACAAGACCGAAAACAAAGATTGTTAGCTGTGAACTCGTTTTGTAATACTAATAGACACACAAATGCAGTGTCGGCGAGAACAATTAGGGTCGGTCGGCTAATGAAAACAACTTTTTTTCTTTAGGTTTTACTAATATGATGACCACTGATAATGTTTTGCAACTTCCTACAATATTACATACGTTTTCCTACAATGTGAGGAAATATTATATTCATTACTGTTAATACGATTGTTTATTATTATTTTCAGAAAAAGAATGTTGCGCGGTCACTGAAGCTTCCATCGAAATGGGACACGATCATAACAGCAATCAGAGCACGTCAATACAGGCGTGCCATCTTTGGCCTTTATAATGCCTCGACCGCATCTCGAAGACATTTCCACACGGTTGCTTCACAAATAGTTCGATCCGAGGTTCGGCGTCTTCTAGAACAAAAGAATGAGTTACCTCTGTGTCAGCCAGTGAACATTTCAACCATTAGTGAATTCACATGGGACAACACTCTCCAAAATGTATCGGAAAAGGCACCACTGTTATACAACGTTGTAGTAGGTTCCGTGACAACAAAAAAAAAACAAGGACAATCTCACAAGAGGCTCAGTTAATTTGAAACCTCGGATTGGTACAGTGCTATCGTATGTTCTCCATGTCAAAGCGCCTAAGACATGTAACTTCCTACATACATTATTATCAGTGCAGCTGTGGAGAGGACGCTAAAAAAGAGAGACGATCAAACAGCTCAGTAGGCTTGGGTTGTGTGCCGGTTACGATGCCACACTTAATGCCATTGATCGAATCAGGCGCGACTTTGATTTGTCAGCGTTGAAACTAACGGAGAATACAGAGTTCTGTTTAAACAATCAGTTGCAAGTAGGTGACGCTGAATGTGCCGACCCAGACTTGTCATTTGCTCTGTCCGAACACCCCTTGATAGGTGAG
The DNA here is from genome assembly GCF_020536995.1 of Dreissena polymorpha. NCBI lineage: Eukaryota > Metazoa > Mollusca > Bivalvia > Myida > Dreissenidae > Dreissena > Dreissena polymorpha. The sequence continues at coordinate 73,992,122 of NC_068365.1, forward strand.
GAAGAAAGCTGCATTCAGTCTGAAATGGAGTGTGATAACACTATTTTGTACTCAGAAAACACAGCGCACGACTTGAGTTTAGAATATCAGACTACAGATCGCCCTATGGATGTTGAAATGGATGATGATGAGGTGGACGATGATGATGAGGTAGAAGATGATGATGAAAGAGATGATGTTGAAAGTGATGATAACGAGGAAGAACAGGATGAAGAGGAGGAGGAGGATGAGGGAGATGACATTGCTGATGTTGGTAAAGATGACGTCGAAGTTCACACAACCGAAGAATCGGGCGTTGGAATAGGGGAGGATGTTGAGATTGATGATAGCATTGGGGAAAAAGAAGCTGAAGAAAAATCCGGTGGTGAGGATGGGAAAGATTTAGACACGTGCATGGCTCCTGGCTTCACAATGTGTTAGGGAAAATGTTGGGAAAAAGGTGATAACAAGACGTCCAACCGAAAAAGTCAAAAACAAGTATGTAAATATGGCTCTAGGTTATATGGCAATTAACAGAGTCGGATCTCCAACTGCCAAGCTCTACGACGACCCGTCTGTGATAGAAGCACAAGCAATACCGGTAGAACACTTTTTATCAAACAAAGAAGATGTTGAACGTCAAGAGTATCGCATGCGTGTCATTGTCGGCAGAATAGTCACGCGTCATTTACAATGGTTTAAAGAAAATTTCGAGGCGACTCCCCACATTGTTCACGATAACACACTACAGTCTACGAGAAAAAGCCTTATTATCAACTTGGGTGTCTTTAACGAGGATCCATCTTCAACACAGGGTGCAATTGGGATTTATGAAAAGCTGCAGAAGTATGTTCCGGTTGTTAGAAATTAACTATTTACATCCATAGTTTACGGCGACGGCCTCAGTTGCGAGCGTGGAAACGATGCCCACAAGGCCAGAGCAAATGGACTGGACCCATCTGAAAGACTTGAAGGCCTTGGGCCTGCTGCACAAGAATTTCATAAAGAAATGCTACTGTTGCAAGACTTCTACGATGGATTTTTCAAGCAGTCTAGTGCAGCCGACAGGGGGACAATTTGCCAACTTAAAAACCTATTTAATTTTCGACAGGTTCGCAGCGATATTTCGAAATGCTTTTCGCATGCATGGGAACTCATGGCGACCATTGTGGAAGGATTTGTTTGCTTGCTTTTAATGGAGCAATTGAAAATGAACAGTCCTTCTGATCTACCGCAAACTGCGCCTGATGGTATAGAGACGGCAAATAACCTTGACAAACAAGAGTACTTTGATAACATCACAGCAACGAAGTTTGGCAGACACTTGACGTTTCTAAACTGACGCGCGAAGATGTCACAGAAGAGAATGTCGTTTGTTGTGGCGAGGAAAATGATGAAGAAATGATCGGTTGCGAATGTCGCAGCCAGTGTGCAGGGGGTGATCTTTTTCATTATGCGTGTATAGGGGTCGACCCAGACAACATACCATCACCGTGGTACTGTTCCTCTGAATGCAAAAACAGACAAATTGTACCATACCAGGACTGCGATTGTCGCATAGACCTTGGGACACATGAACCAATTATTGGCTGCGCAGCAGAGACAATGTGCAAAAAGGTAGAATGGTACCATATTCGTTGCTTTGGAATTTATCCAAAAAATCCACCAAAAGGCCGCTGGTTCTGTACGGATGACTGTCGGAGTATGATGGGCAAAAAGGGAAAAGTAGAAAAGAAACGTCAAGACGTCCGTCCAAATGTCGACTTCAAGCAGAACTACACCAAATCTATACTTTGGTGCGGCCTTAATTTGTTGTGTCGCAGAGATGCTGTCAGAGAAGCAGACGGACAAGCAATGCTGACTTTTTGGAAGTTTGATCTGGTGCACTTCTTTTGGCACAGACATCCAAAATACGTCATTCTAGCCCATCGACCTCTAGCGGCTGTCAATGGATGGCTACCAGAAAAACTGCGACATGACCTCATTCACAACAGAACTGTGAATTATGCTGGTGGTGTAGGTCGAAATCTCCCTATGGATTTTATGAACGAGATCTTGAACAGACTGTTCAAAGATTTGCTCGATGCAGCGAAGGGTCGTTACACGGACCTAACGATTCAAAGATGCAGTCAGATTATCGGTCCATTGGGTGGAGCATTAGATTCGGTGTTCGATTCCAATGTTATCCAGCACGAAATATATCGACATCGGTACAGGGACTGTAACCGAGACACAAACGTGAGTAGGATCATTGAGTTATTGCACGATGAACAACTGTTCACGAATGTACCTGCGCGTTACCATAACGCATTCCCTGGTTATGTTTATAACATAAACCCAAAGCAACCAGGTGGATTTGCAGCAAAAATCAAGCAATTGTCGCTGCGCCTCGATAGGCTTAAGAAAGTAGTGATAGACAGTAAGTAAAAAAAAAACAATTGTGAATAAACATGCTTGAAAATAAGTGTGTTCGTAGCTAGTTCTGATTGCATCTTTGAATCAGTTGATTCAATATTTCCAATTTATATATATGAACCTCGCTCTGTGAAAAGGGGCATTAATGCAAGTGCGTAAAGTGTCGTACCATATTAGTCTGTGCAGTCCGCAGAGGCTAATCAGGGATGACACTTTCCACTTGTATGACATTGTTCGCAGAAAGAAAGTCTCATCTGAGCAAAACTCCAGTTTAGGTGAAAAATGTCGTCTCTGATAAGCCTGTGCGGACTGCACAGGCTAATCTGGGACGACACTTTACGCACATGCATTAAACACCCTTTTCACAGAGCGAGGCTCATATTTGTCAGATAATGGTATAAGTGCTTGGATTTCAATAATTGAATCTTTTCTACATACTTAAAGTTTCATGCGAACAATTTCCGTTAATGGGAGATTTGTTTTGTGTTCACTGTTTGTAGTCTCCCTACATGCCAGCATACATAAAATACAATTCATAAATAAGACACATTTTAAGTGGAATAGCGTACAAAGTTTTTGTAATGCAGTCATGTAAAATGTTTGTATTTGTCTTCTGCGGAATATGGCCTTTATAAATGGTTATGGTGTGACTTTGTGACGTATCGGTGCTTCTGGGGTTTTACACTTTTTTTTAAAGCCATTCGTGTTTTGTTAAAGCGTGTATATACATACGTGCGTGCGTGTGTGTGCGTGTGACTTTTTATCTGTGCGCGCGTGTGTGCGACTGCGTGGGTGCATGCGTGTGTGTGACTCTGTGTGTGTGCGTGTATGTGTCTAATTGTGGCTGTGTGTGTACGTGTTTTTTTTTAATTGTTTGGTCACAGATCTTGTGCTTTATCTGTTCAATCAATATTAAACTTAAACATTTCGGTTTTTTGTACATTGTATTGCTGATTAAAATGACTGTATAATATAAAGTTGTAATGCTTTTAATACATATTTAGGGATTTGAGTGCAACGGACAAATAAATAAATACTTATAAAGTGTATACGTTTATAAATAAAATGAGAATAAATCAATTATGCAGTTGATTTCTTTACAATTGGTCAGAGGGATAATTCATTAACTATTCAATTTATTATACAATATTGAGAATGTTTAAAGTTTTTGAAATTGACAATACCCGCGACAGACGGCTACAGCTGTTTTAACCACATGTTGTTCATCACTAAACACCTTCACAAATATCGAATTTTACATTTCACTAAAATGTATTACTTCCAAAAAATAAAGATTTCATTTAATATTGTTTACATTAAACGTTTAAATGAATGTGTCACTTTAGCACTTTTCCGTTTCTTAAGGCAAAAAGATTATGTTTAAGGTCTCTTATTTTCATAAAAAAATAATCTAATAATTTAGAATTGAGAATAGGCAATAAACTCAACTTAGTTAGCCTCTTTCTTCATAGTGTAATAGTAATACCCCTTACGTACTTAAATAGTTAAGAAATTCATATGAAAAAAACTAATTGAAGTATGTTTTGCAGATGTTCATAATATTTTGGATTCTTACGTTTAACTGTATTTAGAGTAAATTATGATTTGGTTATATGTTTATACTATGTGTATCGTTATGTTTTATATCTCTGTTTCTATGTAATTTACTAACATCATCTTTGTTCTAATAATACCAAATAAGTCCTATATTTCGTTGCGATAGGCCTTACTAATTTGTAACGATATGCTGATCGTTTCTGTTTATGTTCATTTACAGAGAAACATCGTACAGAGATATTTATTATTTGTTCATGTGTTTATACTATGTGTATCGTTAGTTATGTTTTATGTTTCTGATGCTATGTAATTTGCTGACATCATATTTGTTATGATTACCGAATAAGTTCTATATTTCGTTTGATAGAGCTTAGTGATCGGTAATTATATGCTGATCACTTCTGATTATTTTTATTTAAGTAACTATTCGATAATAATTATTGTGTATAGAATGTTTCGATTATTATTATTTCTCACGCATAATGAGCTTCTCCGCTTTTTCATGATGTAAAAAAGTTTAGTTCATTTACGTTGAAGTATGATTTGTTTACTTGTGAGTGTGTTCTTGTTTGTATGAGTGTTTGTTTCTGTGCGCTTGAACGGGCGTACGTGTGTAGTTTTACATTTTTGTTTTGTTTTATTTGTGTTTATTTCTTGTTAAAATATGTTTTCCTCGTGTGCTTCATGTGGCATATTGGATTGAAATAAACATCTACCACATATTCTTTGAACAAAATGTGTTATTTAGTATTATTCCTTGTTTCCTCACAAACACAGAATTTCTTAAATCATACCTTTCACTATGTTGTTCAAATAATTACTAATGTATACAACTGCTGGTTTTAACACACACATAAAGGTTTCATTTATTAAAAGTGTACAGAAAGCTTAAATATGCTTTGGTCTGTTGTATAACAACAATTGGTCATGTGTAACCTATGAATAATTAATTTCGTTCAAAGTAATTCAAAGTAATTCTATAACCGACAAATACACTTCATGTGTTGTTTATGTTTATTTTCAAAATCTACAAAACTGTTGTTCTTCGACAATTTCACACATTTAAGAGGTAATCGTTCTCATTTTGATCTAACTAATGATCATTGTATGTATTAGCAAAGATTTAGCAAGAAAAACTGAAAAAAAGCTGAAATCAATTTGCTATAGGAAAACGACGGTAGCCGTTTAGACGTAAGCGGGGTAGCTTACGTCTAATTATTTGGACTAGGGTACGTGTTCAGCGAGGATTACATCTAATGAACGCAGATGAAATGTTTATATATTTTATTGTTATTTGACCATCCTCCGATGTTATGGAGAGGATTTTTTTCTGAAACAAATATTGAATCAATATGCACACGAACAAGAATATATATCTTTAGAAAGCGATAGAAAATTACAAATATACACAGTGACAGAGTAGGTACGGCGAGTCGTCTATGAAAAATTAAATGCAGAAAACGCATTATTTAAAACGACTTCGAAAAGTACAAAATAGTACATACATGTCACAATAGTATGCAATTTAATAGTTATCAATAACCATTTGTTATTTACTTGAGAAATTGTATTATTTCCTTAAAATAAATATACGTCAATCAATGGTGACTAGATGTTCGTGTACGTAAAGGGTTAGATAACTAAAATGTTAGGAAATAATGCATGAGGTTAACTGTTTGGTTTGCTTCCCTTTGACCAGCTAAATGTTTTTAAATTTATATCGAAACCCTCAGCAGCCAATTTTATAAATAATTTAACCACAAGGTAACCGCAAGATCGCGGTTACCGCTGTGGTTACCACGTCTCGGCGCTTTGTATAAAAAACGACGTTGACATTAACCGCCCTATTACCGCGGTGATTTCTTACCCACCTCTACGAGCTGGGTTACATGCTGGTTACCACACGGACTACTGACCAACATGGCGGTCGTTCTTTATATTAGACGCAGACGACAGCGACGATTTCGAAGCATTGACTTACAAACGAATGGACTTGATGACGACGAACTGCGCCTAAGGTATAGGTTTTCTGCCCAGAGCATTGACAGACTTGTCGACCTCTTGGACCCTATTTTACGACGACAGACGCGACGAAACAGATCTCTGTCAACACGGCAGCAGTTACTTATAACTCTTTGATTCTTGGCTACTGGGAATTTTCTACAGGTTATCGGCGACACCTTTGGCGTTGACATAGCTAGTGTTTCTCAGGTTATTACCGCTGTCGTTGACGTTATTTTCGGACTGAAGGGCCGTTAATGTCCAACCAGCGACGAAGACCGACGCCGAGCGACTAATGTCTTCTTCCGGGTTCGGGGATTCCCTTGCGTCATTGGTTGTATAGACGGAACCCACATCCGTCTTCTATCACGCGGGAAGCCCGACGAAGCAGCGTACGTCAACAGGACACACTATCACTCGATCAACGAACAGGCAACTTGTGATAGCGACGGTAAGCCTATTTGTATTATTGATCTCCAGGAAAAACTGCATTAATTTTTAAATCCATGGAATCTTATCCAAAACACGTAGTTCATATTTCATTATTTCAATGATGTTCACAATGCAAGAATTTCGTCTTAATATATTAAACAATACATCATAAAACGAAATGATCGCATCATTTGTCAATAAGAAATCATAGTATTCACTTTAAATGACTGCTGTCCATATGCACATCCACGTTTATTTAACTCCGTTTCCTTTCCTTTAAAAATGCGACTGTATCTGCGACTTAACGTGTGAAAACTGGCTAAATCCACTCAGTTTTCTCTGAATGCATATACAAAAATATGTACTACACAGCTCGTGTACATTGTAATTTTGGAAATTGAGGTTCCCTATGGGCACCTACTGAAAAAGCTTTTACTTACCCATATGTAAAATGTTTAAATATTGAAAGCTTAGGTTTAGTTTGATAGTTTGATTGTTTATTTTCAGTGGAGGTTGATATTACAATATGTTTATATTGCAAATGTGTATTAACTAAGACAAATTCTTTTTAAGAATTGAATTATAATTCATTTATGATGTATGCAAAATATGATATTTAAATTTGGTCAAAAATCTTCATTGAACATTGTAATAACTTTTTGTGTCTTTGAACAAGACATAAAAATAAAATTTCCCAAGATAAGAAAATTACATATTTTATAAGTGTTATCTTTGAAAATTCCTAGCACATTATACATCTTATTAGTTTTATCTAATTTGTTAATGAGAATATTACATAAGATTATTATTGGTCGCATACAAGTGCATGTAAAGCACTATAATCATTGAGTTGTGTATGTTTTTAGAACACAAATAATTAATTCTGTATTTTTATGTTGATGGAAATATCAAATTAATTATTTGTTTTTTTAAAAGAATTCTAACAGTTAAGACTACTGCAAATCTGCTTCACATTTAAAACAACATTATTTTTGTCTTATTTAACTCAAGATAAATCTCTAAAAATAGTTCATCTATTGTAAATCAGAACTGATGCAGTAATAGTAAGGACATCCATTAAATTTAACAATGGATAAATAAAATGAGAATAAATCAATTATGCAGTTGATTTCTTTACAATTGGTCAGAGGGATAATTCATTAACTATTCAATTTATTATACAATATTGAGAATGTTTAAAGTTTTTGAAATTGACAATACCCGCGACAGACGACTACAGCTGTTTTAACCACATGTTGTTCATCACTAAACACCTTCACAAATATCGAATTTTACATTTCACTAAAATGTATTACTTCCAAAAAATAAAGATTTCATTTAATATTGTTTACATTAAACGTTTAAATGAATGTGTCACTTTAGCACTTTTCCGTTTCTTAAGGCAAAAAGATTATGTTTAAGGTCTCTTATTTTCATAAAAAAATAATCTAATAATTTAGAATTGAGAATAGGCAATAAACTCAACTTAGTTAGCCTCTTTCTTCATAGTGTAATAGTAATACCCCTTACGTACTTAAATAGTTAAGAAATTCATATGAAAAAAACTAATTGAAGTATGTTTTGCAGATGTTCATAATATTTTGGATTCTTACGTTTAACTGTATTTAGAGTAAATTATGATTTGGTTATATGTTTATACTATGTGTATCGTTATGTTTTATATCTCTGTTTCTATGTAATTTACTAACATCATCTTTGTTCTAATAATACCAAATAAGTCCTATATTTCGTTGCGATAGGCCTTACTAATTTGTAACGATATGCTGATCGTTTCTGTTTATGTTCATTTACAGAGAAACATCGTACAGAGATATTTATTATTTGTTCATGTGTTTATACTATGTGTATCGTTAGTTATGTTTTATGTTTCTGATGCTATGTAATTTGCTGACATCATATTTGTTATGATTACCGAATAAGTTCTATATTTCGTTTGATAGAGCTTAGTGATCGGTAATTATATGCTGATCACTTCTGATTATTTTTATTTAAGTAACTATTCGATAATAATTATTGTGTATAGAATGTTTCGATTATTATTATTTCTCACGCATAATGAGCTTCTCCGCTTTTTCATGATGTAAAAAAGTTTAGTTCATTTACGTTGAAGTATGATTTGTTTACTTGTGAGTGTGTTCTTGTTTGTATGAGTGTTTGTTTCTGTGCGCTTGAACGAGCGTACGTGTGTAGTTTTACATTTTTGTTTTGTTTTATTTGTGTTTATTTCTTGTTAAAATATGTTTTCCTCGTGTGCTTCATGTGGCATATTGGATTGAAATAAACATCTACCACATATTCTTTGAACAAAATGTGTTATTTAGTATTATTCCTTGTTTCCTCACAAACACAGAATTTCTTAAATCATACCTTTCACTATGATCTTTTCACTTATCTTTGAAAATTCCTAGCACATTATACATCTTATTAGTTTTATCTAATTTGTTAATGAGAATATTACATAAGATTATTATTGGTCGCATACAAGTGCATGTAAAGCACTATAATCATTGAGTTGTGTATGTTTTTAGAACACAAATAATTAATTCTGTATTTTTATGTTGATGGAAATATCAAATTAATTATTTGTTTTTTTAAAAGAATTCTAACAGTTAAGACTACTGCAAAGCTGCTTCACATTTAAAACAACATTATTTTTGTCTTATTTAACTCAAGATAAATCTCTAAAAATAGTTCATCTATTGTAAATCAGAACTGATGCAGTAATAGTAAGGACATCCATTAAATTTAACAATGGATTTGATTGTTAAAAAATCTTTAGTTACATATTTACAAATTGCAAATCAAATAAATTTTACATGTTATCATTATTAATTATTAAAATATTGCTAATTTTGTTATCTGTTAACAGAATAAATCAAAGGACATTGTTATATTTAATCTACTTATAACGACTTCAGCTAAAATTAAAATTCACATTAAATTTTGAGCATAATTATACAAAATAACAACCCTGAGATTCCTATGTAAATTAATTATGATACACCAAAAAAAATGTCTAGCGCATATTTTAAATCCATTCTCTATAGGGAATTTTACAAGCATGAATGCCTGCTGTCCAGGAAGCTGCCACGATGCCCACGTGTTCAGAATGTCAAACATTGCCAGACATTTAGAAGCAAATCATCAAGGTACATTTATAAAAATTGTATTACCTATTATAATATTGAACATTCTCTTTGTTATTTTCCAAGAGCTTCAGTGGTATTTTGATGTTGTGACTTTCATAGACTGTCTGTTATAATAAAGTAAAGATAGACTGTGATGTACTTAATCCTGAAATACATCATATCTTATAGTAATACTATTTTATTATATAATTTATAATCAAAAAAAATTATTTCAATTATTTGATAAATAGGTATTTGTTTTGATATTTGTGATTTGCTATATATATATATATATATATATATATATATATATATATATATATATATATATATATATATATATATATATATATATATATATACAGATGTTACTCGCAGATCCTGGACGTGGTTGGTTGTTAGGCGACAGCGGATATCCGTGTCGACCATTCCTAATGACACCCATCCAAGTAAGATCAGTTGTGATTTTAAAAATCATAATTTGTTAAAACCAGTTTATTAAAAAAAAAATCCTTTCTATTTTTGGTATAATTTGCAAAATAATATAGGTAAAAATGATTTTTATCATATCGATAATATGATTTATTTATTAAATACTCATTAAGATATAATCTGTAATAATTATTAGATAATAAATTGCTAAATAAAATCAAAACTACATAAAAACTAATATGCTGTTAAAAAAATAAGGTTAAATTAAAAAAGAGTAATTATTATGAGCATGATATAATAATCATTATTGTCAACATTATCACAGGAAATGAAGCCGAGGTGCGGTATAACCAGGCACACACGAGCACGAGAAAAAATATTGAGAGATGTTTTGGGCTTTGGAAGCGAACCTTTCATATACTGCATGTGGAGTTAAATTAAATATTTGATTAAATCATAATAAATTTAATTATTGAATGAATAGCATATGTTTTCAATACAAAAGCAGTAAAAATCAAGATTCATTAATATTTTATCCAGGAAGATTCAACAGCAACGTTAATGAAGGTTGATATTAAATAATTGGTACCTCAAATTATATTTAACATCCTTGTTTATACTAATATTCTCAATTTAATTTTCATGAATGCATGCACAAGTCTTTACTGCCAAGATTGCCAATATGAAAAGTATTACTAATATATTATGTGAATAATGCAGTAAGAATTTTATTTTAAAACTATTTATTATAGTCCGCCATAGGCGAATGGATATTGTTTTGGTGTTGTCCGTCCGTTCCTCCTTCCGCTGGGCACATTATTGCCGGAGCCATATCTTGGAAGAGCTTTGGGGGATTTCATTGAAACTTGGTATGAGTATATATGGATAGGGCACGCCTAATGGCATTGTACACCATCTGTTATAACGGAGTTAAAGCTCTTTGTATCATGAAAAAATGCTTTTTAATAGCAGCTTAGAGTTTTATCTCCATTAACACATGAGCCAGAGCCGTGATACTGTATTATTTAGCCATTATTGTTCTATGCATCAATGGATTCTATAATCACCTTCCATCATTCTTCCCCCTCTTCTTCCTTGCTGTGTGTCAGATTCATGGCTCGGGGTAAGGTCAAGGTTCATGTCTAGGGTTATGGTCCATCTCACAAAATATACTTCATGTAAGATCATACCATTCACATCAAGGGTCAAGGTTACACAAATGCTTCATGTAATGTTGTACGCTAAACTTCTAAAGTGACCAGCATTTTTCTAGAATTATGTTTACATCTTTGTACTTAGAAATTACAGGATACAGATTGTGTGCTCCAACAAGGGAGAGCATTGTAGTCGCTGACTTGTCTGTCCTTCCTTCTGTCATAATTTTATCTGTTTTGGCGTTGTCCATCCGTCCTTTTTGTCTGAATGAGATTGTTTTGGCGTTGTTCATCCGTCTGTCACACTTTTTAAATTGACAGGGGATATGATTTCAACGAATTTGCCTGTTATTATTAGTATTTGATTATTAATTACAAATACATTATGGCATTTTTCAGATTATAATGAAGCCTGCAAAGGTAACGAGTATAGTGTTGGCGTGCGCTGTACTTCACAACATGAGACGGATGTGGGGGGAACCGAACCCGGATATTCAAGACGACCTTGACGAACAACCGGACGTACAGAACTTTGACGGACCAATGGACGGACGTGGTGTTAGAAATAGATTGATTGATCAGTATTTTGTATGATGTTAAAGTGTTTCAATTATGTTTTTTTTTGTTATTATAAGTTCAATTTTTAAAATATCACATGCATTTGCTATTCTTGATTACATGTAAATGCCATTATTTCCTCTGCGTTAGTTAATTTTATAAAGAAATAGTGCAATTTATGTGCACTACAAGCTTTGAATTGTTTCTAAACAGTTACAACTTTGTAAAGGAAAATGAATTATTTATTGCAATTAACATTGTGAAAATACATGAACATATGAAGTAAAATAAATAATATTGTATTAACTGTTGATGTTTTTAACAAATCAATGGATCATAGAAAAATAGTTAACAGTAAAATAACATTAACAAGAATAATGTTTTTAATGTTTTTCTAATTTGGCTATATGTAAGTCTGCAAGCCGGGCCACTTTTCTGAAGCATTCTGCCCCCGCCCTGCTCATCTCTGCCTGGCTTTCCAGTCTCTAATTGGGCATCTTTGAGAGTCCTTAAAGAACAATGTTAAAAAAGTATGTCACAAAGAACAATGTTCAAAGAGTGTGTCCCAAAGAACAAGTAATTGATCTTACATTTTAATGTACATTTTTTATGAAATTTAAGGTTAAACAAAAATACATAATTGTGTTTGGTAAAGGCTGGAGGGATGTGTAGATAATTTTGCTCTCCAAAATTTACATTAAAATACATGTTTATAGTGATGAAAAAGTGAGAATTTATAGTACAAAAATACATAATTGTGTTTGGTAAAGGCTGGAGGGATGTGTAGATAATTTTGCTCTCCAAAATTTACATTAAAATACATGTTTATAGTGATGAAAAAGTGAGAATTTATAGTACAACATGTTCATAATTGTGCTTTCAATGTTATGACAAAGTGACATCCAGGAATTGTAATGTGATAAAAAGCAATTTGGAAATGTTTATAACAAAGAATTCAACAAAGGATTTTGCATATTTGTGTGTGATAGGTGTTTGACTTGTAAAACACATGCATTTGAGAAAACCCCTGTGCATGGACTCTCAATTGGCATTATAAGGATTATAAGGATTATAACTGTGTCAGCTCTGAGTATTTACTATTAGATGTGTCGTCTGAAAAACACTGGAGAAGATAACTGTAATTGTTCATAAGCACAATGAGCAATAATACAACAAAAAAACAGCTTAAGCTTAACTTCACAGGAGAAAAACCTCAAACAAAACCGGCTGTCAAGAAATATAGGCCAGATACTAGTGACAATAGCAATTCAAGCATGGATGAACTCAATTCCATACATATGCAACTTCAAGCAATGACTGATGGCATATCATGCTTGAGGGAAGATCTCAAGAGTATGCTTCGTAAAGATGAAGTTGAACAACTTATCACCAACACAGTCACTAGCGTAATGCATAAAATTGAACAAAATATGAACAAAAAGATCGATCAACTAGTTAATGAAAAATACAAAGAAATGCAAGCAACAATAGAGTCATTAGACTTTGAGAATAAAAGTCTGAAAGATACATTGCAAAAATTGGAAAACAATAACAAAACAAATCTGAAGTCACTTCAGGAACAAATAGACAAGACAGACGAAATCAGCAGAATGGCAAGTAAAAAGGCTAACTATAATGAACAATATTCCAGAAAGAATAACATAAAAATATTAAATATACCAGAGAACAGGGATGAAAATGATGAATCACTGGCCAAAACGGTAATCGGGATCCTGAAAACTCATACCGAGGTTGACTTGCAGCCAATCGATACAGTAGCCATGCATCGTATCCCAACAAAGAAGGGACAGACCCGCCCAGTGCTCATCAAACTGAGAAATAACTCAGTAAAATCTGCCATAATGAGGAAACGGGCACCAATGAAGAATGGCGGATACAAACTTGTCGATGATGTCACCAAGCCCAATCAAGGGCTCATCAACAGGCTCCACCTTCATCCAGACATCGAAAGTGCCTGGTATTTCAATGGGGCGGTGTACGGGCAAACTGTCGCGGGTGAACGCATTAAATTCGACATCTATGACAATGTGAGTGGTGTCATAGAAGATTTCAGACAGTACAGACGTAATGGCACGCAAAGTCGCTAGAAGATATTTAAACATTACAAACAGACATGGTATGTTGTTTACTATGGAGAAATAACTGATATCTATTGACTATCTACATATTACTTTAACATTCATAACTAGTCTTATGCTGTTGTTTACGTAGTTTTATATAATCCAATTTATTATAAATAAGTCTGCTTTTCAGAATATGTGAGAACGTATGACCTTTAAAAATCACTATCAATGAAAGGAACTACATGACATCATCATATGTATACATGTACATACATTTAGGAAACAGACTATACAATTTAAAATTGGCCTACTTATAACCGTGGTTATAGCCGGTAAAAATATTTGAATGGCTACCCCAAATATAAACAAGTATATAGTCTTTATCAATGTATATTTAAACACACGGGGATTAAAAAAGCAACACACACACAAACAATATTGAAATTTTATACAAACGCATACGGAACAATGATGTCTCACAATACATTTCAATCACTTTTGTAGTTAATGCTATTCTACACCTTTTTTTCTCGCATTTGTTTGTTTACATTATTTGTTACTGGCTGTTAAGAAGTTTACCGGTACTTGCATGATGACGTTTACATGCATGATTTTTCCATGGACAATGTAGGATAATGTTCATTGGAGTGTTTCTTCAAATAGAGGGCTGTTTACAAATTACACACCTATTCGAGTAAATTTTTGTATAGAATCAATTGGCATCCCACTTTGAAAAAACTTAACCGTAAATAACAGTTTTAAGAAGTAATGTAATTACAAATGAACATTATGTGTTTAAAAAATCGCACACCCGATGTAGTACACATTTCAAGTATAACATAACACACAGCATGTTTTTATAGACAGCCCTCATCTTGTGTATAGGACAATTGACATGAATGTGAGAAATGCAGTTTTTCACTGAAAAGCATGGGCATTATTAACAAGAATGTAGGTCACCGTTACGAAATACAAGTAAACACATTCAATGTTTATGAATCTTGTAACTTGGAAAATCGATGATATTAAGGTATATTCGTACCCAAAACCAGTTATTTCTTAACTGTAAAACATATATCCAAAACTAGTTATTTCTTAACTGTAAAACATATACACATTTTACATAGTTCTTTCAAAATTTTACAATTGTTTTTTAAATGTTGCATGATATGCTTAATGAACAAGACATATATTTTTCAATAATACAAATAAGCAACTAAATTGTACAATATAACTTGGCATTCACAAGTATCACAATAAAACATACTTTTTTTTTCTTTACATAATATAAAACATGGACTAATCTTTTCCAAGATGTGATAAAGATTAGAAAGTTATTGTTAAAAAAAAATATATCCAAACATTTTAGAAATAAAAAATATATTTTAAGCCTTTGCATGAATATTTTTCACCTCAGTATATTCAGACTGAATAACTGTTTTTTTCATATACATACATATGTAGGACAATTATCAAGACTGTAGTGCTCTTGCTCACTTTATGTTGTTTCACACTATAATTGATATGTACATTACTTTACTGCTGTTCTTATAATATTGAAAACTTATAATCCTTAGTATAATTATATGATTTAGGAATTTACATACATGTTGAACTTGTATATTTGACATATGTATGCCTGACAATTAGCCTGTATATATATTTTTTGCGAGGATATGAATATATTTGATAACCGCACGTGAACATTGATGTAAATTCGTTTTGTATATGCGGATGTATTGTTCTTTCTTATTTGATATGTTTGACACATATGTGTTGTATAAAGCCTGAGTGTAAGTTTTACGTTTTAGAAAAAAAATGTTTTGATACATCACGGCTCCTTATCCAAGACAAGTGAGTAGTGTGTTAAGCACTGAAGTTGACTCGAAAAAACACACGGTTTGGGGGGTATTTCGGCTGATATTTCAGTTTGTATCTAATAAAGATCTATTACAATACCATATAAGCATTTATATGTTACAATAAAATATCTTGCCTCATGAACTTAAGTGTATGTAAACTCTAGTATTTGAGAAATTGATACACCCCAAATTCAATAATATGTAAAATATATGTTGTAAAATCATGTATTTAGATGTAAATTAGACTATATATAGGAGTCTATACTCAATTTGAATGGTATGATTTTTTTACATCTCAGTCCACTCAGAAAGAACAACACTTTTTCCAATACATACCTGTTTAGGTCAATTAGACTATATACAGTAAACTGTATAGTTCTTGTTCTTTTCATGTTGTTACACACTAACATTGTTATGTAACATTACTTCGCTACTGTTCTTAAATTATTGAAAATGTATTCCCTTAGAGTTATTGTTTTAGGAATTATTATATACCCGTACTATTCTACTGTCTCTACAACAACAACAACAACAACAACAACATTACCTTAATTAAGCTCAAATCACAAATACAGTGACACATGAGTATACAGTGACAATGCAACTTTTACAAACAGTTATAATAACAATAGCTTCATGGTGATAAGATATGTGACATAAATTTAAATTGAGTCGGGGCATGTTGATGGTGACATGAGAAATGAACATTTTTTCCCCTTCGCCTGAAAAACCTGTTTGTTTACCTGGATGACTGAAACAGACTATAGTCATGGTTTTTCCATTTGGTTCTATTTAAAGCCCGGCCAATTTGAGTGGTTAATTTATTTTTATCTAGGGCGCCTCGCTGATCTGTGACTGTGTGTTAACCTTGGAATTAGGTCAAAAATGTGTGTTTTGTTTATGTTTTCATATTTATCTGCAGTACATTCACCGAGATTGATTAATTTATAATTTGAATTTAACTAAAGTGATGTAGAGATTTAAAACTTGTGGACTGTCAGGTCTGTTTAAAGTCGTATACTTTATCGAAGTGTGCTTAATAAATTACCGGCGTATATAGTTTTTGTTAAGGTAAGATATGACTATAATACCCACTACTGCAACATATGAACGTTGATGAAGTCGTTGTTTAAAGTCGTATACTTTATCGAAGTATGCTTAATAATTTAACGGTTTATATAGTTTTTGTTAAGGTTAGATATGACTGAAATTCATATGACTGCAACACATGAACATTGATGACAATTTGTATTTTATGTGTGGATGTGTTGTTCCTTGTTTGTTTAGCACATGTATGTTGTAATGAGCTTGATTGTAGGTTTTTAGCTTTTAGAAAAAAAAATATTTTGATAAATTCGACATTTTGTATTTAATATATGGATATGTTGTTCCTTGTTAGATACGACTATAATGCATACTACTGCAACACATGAACGTTGATGAAGTCGTTGTTTAAGGTCGTATACCTTATCGAAATATATGCTTAATAATTTACCGGTTTATATAGTTTTTGTAAAAGTTAGATATTACGGTAATTCACATGACTGAAACACATGAACATTGATGACAATTTGTTTTTTATATGTGGATGTGTTGATCCTTGTTTGTTTAGCGCATGTGTGTTGTAATAAGCTTGAGTGTGGGTTTTAGTTTTTTAGAAGAAAAACATGTTTTGATAAATCAAAACTCTCCTATTGCTTATAAGCAATTTATATGTAAAAATTAAATGACTTTTCAATTTTATGAACACTTTTGGATTTCAATAATTGATACATTCCAAATATTATCAAATGTAAAATATATGTTGTTAAATCATGTATTTAGATGTAAATTAGCCTGTATGTTTTGATTTACAATCAATTCTCATATGTTGAAACTCCTTTTGTACATTTTGTTTCTGTTTCGTTGTATTTCGCTTGTTTTTTTTGTTTTTTTTCAAATGTGGTATTTTATATTTTCTCTGATTTTATCTTTTTCTGTTGGTTTGTATGAAGATAGAATGAATTTTGTACATCTTTTGTGTAAATGTATATATATTAACAGTAGAGAAACCAACTGGACATGTTTTCAAATAGAAACTAACTGGACAAGCACACACAAATTAGCATCTACATCACCCTTCACCTCTTTAAATGATTAAATTATGCACTTTGAATGTCAAAGGGCTAAGCAATAAAGACAAACGCATAAAAATCTTCAAATGGTTAGACGAAAAAAATTATAGTATATGCCTATTACAAGAAAGTCACTTGACACCTACTTTAGCACAAACCGTAAAAGATGAATGGGACGGAGACATCTATCTCAGTGGACAACATACTAATAAACAAGGCATTGCCTTTTTGATAAAAAATAATATAGGGATCACAGTCGAAAACTTTAACGAAATAATAATTGGCAGACAAGCAAGTATAGATATCAAAATACACGAAACACAATTAACATTAATCAACGTTTACGGCCCTAACATAGATGACTCCACATTTTACGAAACATTACAATCCTTTATAATTAACAACCAAGATAAAAACATTATAGTCGGTGGTGATTTTAATACTGTCCTTAACCCATTACTAGATAAAAAGAAGGGAAACCTTTATACGCATCCTAAAAATAGAAACATTTTAAATAACATAATTGAAAACTACAATATGATAGACATCTGGCGTATTGTAAATCCAAACGAAAGCAAATTCACCTGGCACTCAAACACAAAACCAACAATATTCTGCAGATTAGACTATTTTTTAATATCTGAATCTCTTTGCAATATTATTGACACATGTAGCATAAAACCAGGATTCATGACTGACCACTCTCTAGTTGAACTTATAATACACAAAATACAACCTGAAAGAGGCCCAGGATACTTTAAAATCAATAACAGCATATTATTAGATACACAATACCAAACGCAAATAAAACAAGAAATACTCAATACAGTTCAAAATAATAAAGATGCAAACCCAAACACCTTATGGGAAGTAATTAAAGGAAATATACGTAACACAACGATTAGATACACATCATTTAAACAAAAAGAAACACGCAAACTTGAAACTGAAACCATCAAAATCATTGAAACACTTGAAAAACAATTACATGAAACAAACACAAACGATACAAAAGACATTGAGAATGAAATAACATTAAACAAACAAGTATTAGAAGGAATATATCATACACAACTAAATGGAATAATATTACGAGCACGTGCACAGCATGTTGAACACAATGAAAAAAATACAAAATACTTCGCAAACATCGAAAAACGTAGAAGTGAACAAAAAACTGTACACAAATTAGTAGTTAATGGCGAAGATATAACACACAGAACTCAAATACTAGAAGAACAACGATTATTTTTCGAAACCCTCTATAAACGAAAACATGTTGAAAATAACGCCCTCTTTAAAAATACACACCATGCTTTAAATCAAGAAGAAAAACAACTGTGCGACGGATTACTTAATGAATATGAATGTGGAATAGCACTAAAAGAAATGCAAAATAACAAAAGTCCAGGATCTGATGGCATCACCGTCGAATTTTATAAAATATTCTGGAACGATATTAAAACACATTTAATTAATTCACTCAACTATTCATTTAACAACAAAAACCTAACTATGCTACAAAAGCAAGGTATAATATCACTCATTCCAAAACCGGGAAAAAACCTGGAATCCTTATCAAACTGGCGCCCGATTAGTCTACTTAACAATGATTATAAAATTGCAACTAAAAGTATTTCAAACAGAATCAAAAAAGTATTACCATCAGTCATTTCAAGATCACAATCTGGTTTTATTAAAGGACGATACATTGGTGAAAATGTACGTCTGATACAAGAATGCATAAATTATTTCAACCAACCAAACAATTCTGGCCTCATCTTCTTTGCAGACTTTGAAAAGGCTTTCGATTCACTAGACCATTCGTTTATGTTCTCTTGCTTAGAAAATATGAATTTCGGTGAAAGTCTAATTAAATGGGTAAAACTATTTTATACCGATATTAACAGTATAATAATTAACAATGGCTTCTTCTCAAACAGTTTTAACATCGAACGAGGGGTGCGACAAGGATGTCCATTCTCATCCTCACTATTTATTATATGCATCGAGTATCTATCACACTATATTCAATCAAATAAATATATCAATGGAATATCGCTAGAACCTGACGAAGAAATTAAACAGTCGCTATTTGCTGACGACGCAACTTATTTTTTAAATGACAGTATTGACTCATTCAATAATCTTATAGAATCGCTTACCCTTTTTGGAATGGCATCGGGTCTTAAACTTAACAAAAGTAAATGCACTGTGCTACGAGTAGGTAAATTTAAACAAAGTAATATTCAACTTAAAAAAGAAATGAAATTCCTCTGGACATCAGATGAAGCAACAACCTTAGGAATAACATTCACAAACAATGAAAATGAAACAGTTCTAAAAAACATACTGCCTAAACTACAAAAATTTAAAAACTGTCTAAAATCATGGCAGCATCGTAAACTAACACTAATCGGAAAAAACACGGTGTTGAAAACGTTTGCACTACCTAAATTAATTTATACACTAACAGTTCTCCCAAACCCACCAAAAGATATTATTAAAGATATACAATCAGAAATATTTAATTTCATATGGGACGGTAAACCTGATAAAATTAAGCGAACTCAGTTAATTCAATCTGTAGAAAATGGAGGTATCCAATTAACGGACATCTACTCATTCTTGAATGCAATCAAATGCAGCTGGGTTAAAAGATATTTAGATAATACCAATACAAGTAAATGGAAAATATTCTACCAGAAAATCCTAAAAAAATATGGTGACTCCTTACTTTTTGAATGTAACATCAGCAATACCATATTGCATGAAATTGCAAACGAAAACATATTTCTATCAAATGTTTTATCAGCATGGACTAGTGTTACTCATAATCTTGAAACCCAAATCACCAGTAAAACTATTCTATGGAACAATAAAGACATAACTTCAAACAATAAGACTTTTTTCTATAAACATTGGTTTGAAAAAAACATTAAATATGTCGACCAATTGTACGATTACAGAATAAAAGACTTCTATTCTTTTGAGAATATATGTTATATATACGGAATACCTTCAGGCAATTTCCTAATGTATTACACATTAATTAAAAGCATACCCTTACATATTAAATCTACAATTAATACAAATAACACACCATGTACTCGAACATCATTCATGGAAAACATACTTGCAAAACAAAACAAAACAAACAAAATATTCTACAAACTACAAATTAAACACCCTGCAGAAAACTCCAAGATTCAAAATAAATGGCAAAGCATTCTTCGAGAACAAGAATTAAATTGGAAACAAATATTTATCATGCCATATAAAACAACTATAGATAGCACAATGAGAAACTTTCAATATAAATATGTCCACAGAATCATAGCTACAAATAAATACCTTTTTAAGTGCAACCTATCCAACACAAATTTATGTGATATATGCAGCGAACACATTGAAACAATAGAACACCTTTTCTGGGAGTGCAAACATATTCAAACTCTATGGAACCAGTTAACAACTTTTCTAGAGAAACAACAATTAAAATTAAAACTGTCTCTCTTAAATATCAGTTTCGGTGTGAATACTTTTAAAATACCAGAAATTAATAACACTGTGAATCACATTATCATATTAATGAAATTTTTTATAATTAGCTTCAAATACAAAAAACAAATACCTACTTTCAACTGTTTTATAAACTATTTAAAACTAAAGATCCAAATTGAAAAAGAAATAGCCCTCAACAACGATAAACTTCATATTTTTGAACAAAAATGGAAACGCATAAACTTTCATAACCCAGTCCAGTTGTCATCCACCTAACTCTACGCAACTCATCTATAGGATTGATTATTACATTTAAAAATAACAGCATACACCACATGCAACCAAAGCAAAAAAAACATTATATCCTAGCATATCATGTATAATATGTGTTTGATATTATTAATGTTGTATTATACCACTTTGTTTTTGCTTATGCACATATTTACATTGTATGTTTTATATTGAATAAAAAAAAAAAAATACATAATGGTATCAAGCATTTACATTTCATGAACTTGCCAATTAAAAAATAATCCCACAAAAAGAATAGTCATGATTCATCAATAATTATAGTACTCAAGTTTACATATTCCAATGTATACCTGCTTCTGTTACTGGACATTTCTGATGATGCTGATGGAACAGATGTTGCTAGAATTGAACAACAAATATTCGAATATTTTAATTTAAAGTTATTTAACTGAATAAAAGAGGAAAAAAGAGGAAAATGTGGTGGTGGTAGTGGTGGTGGTTGTAGTAGAAGTAGTTAAAGTAGTAGTTTCATAAGTATGAGTAGTAGCAGTAGAAGTAGTATTAGTACTTAGCACTAGAAGTAGAATCTAAAAGTGGTAGTAGAAATAGTAGCACTAGAAGTAGCAGTAGCATAGTACTTGTAGTGGTAGTGGTAGCACTTGTTATGTTAGTGGTACTGCTAGAAGTATTTGTAAAAGTAGCATAACATTTCATGATGTATATAATTCATTTTAATAAATAATATAGGCATTGTTTAAATTGACAAATAAAAAAAGTATTAATTCGTACATGTTCCTTTATAGACTTTTAATAATTTTGATGAAAGAACTTACCGGTAGTTTTTTCCTTGGGTTTCGACGTATCTGGAAATTAAATTAAACAAATCTGTATCTATTATGTTAAATAAAAGCAATAGTTTCCCCTCATTGGTCCCCTTCACATTGCACCAACACGGCGTCTTTTTGGAATCGCTCAATGAGTCATTAATAACACGGGTAAATTTTGCGAAGAAAAAACTACACATATTAACATGAATAGCATGGAACATGCATCAAACGTATAAGTGGCGAATATGTGTGCACCTTTGATATAATTATAACCAAAGAAAAACTTTTTTATTTACACAAAGCACCCGTATGTCAAAAGCATAAAAATTGAGTTCACCCAAACATTTTTGGAACAGTCGCTGTGTAAAGTCAATGTCATTTAGTCTGTGGATGTTGAACTGGACAGTCGCATTTCGGTACTTTTACGTTAAAGGATGTAGTTTTAAGTGTATGTACTTACTGTCTTCAACGGTTTCCGCCACACAGAAGGGATCTGGGATGTCCATGGCGGTAATAATATCAATCATAGGCAGCCCCAGGAAACTCGGCGATAAAGGAGTAAGCGCTACAACGATTTGGGATTTTATTTAAATTAATGCGTGAATGTGCTACGAGTGTAACAGATTTTGTTTCTAAAATGATTGGAAAGGATCTAATGTATCAATGACAATCATCAGATTCAATGGATAATTAATAGCACAAGGTAAGAAACGAAATCGTTTAAATTATTTGATTATTTTTCATACCAGTAGTTGGTATTGATTATATTTGGGTATGTTAACTATATTGATTATGAAGATGAAATATCGGGAATAGATTTCATGGGCTAGATTGAACTTTACCGGTACGCAGTTGTTTACCACTATCGACAAAGCGGGGGTTTGGGGGCGGTAGCCCCCGATACTAAGGAAATATATAGGATAAAAAGGATTATAAGGTGTTGCGTTAGTTATTAGGTGTTAAGGGTTAGGGTTAGGGATTCGCTGTTTGATGTTAAGTGTTGCGTACCGGTAAAGTTCAATCGTCCCCCGTGAAACGAGGCCGAGGTGGCGAAAAGACTCGCCACCGCTTGCGAGGTTTGTGACATATCTGGAAGTGGCGGTCATCCCCTCGTAGCGCAGGGGTTAAACCGGGTTTTTTCTGCCTACTTTCAGAAAAGGAGTCTGACCAAATTGGGAATTTTTTATCGACAAAATTGCCCATTTTGGGAATTTTTGTTTCAGGAAACGGCTCATTTTGGGGAAAAAAAAAGAATTAATCAAACTTAAATAAGTCTGTGCTTTAACAATTTTCTATATATAAACACATGCAAAACAAACACTGCCCAAACACAAGTAACAGCAACATTTTTGGCCGAGCTAATATAGAGCCATCGGTATATCATACTTTAATGTATTAAATGATGATTGAACTACAACTTTCTTACAAGGCCCTGAGCATTCAGTTGCCGATTTTGTGATTGACGGCCCTGGCATTACTTCTGCACCCCCTGTACGTCGATAATCCAAACTGAGTAGAATAATTCAAACTGAAGAGCAAATGGCGACAGAAATAAAGACTTCAGTCATTTATTTCTAAGAACACGTTTATTTAAGTTTAGTTGTGACATAGTAAACGTTTCTTTTTTATAAAATGTTATTTGCCGGATACAATGCGCTTATAAACACATAAAAATTAAAAACAATTACGTCGAAATAAAATGAATATGTTTGAAAATCTGGAAAAAGTAAATGAAATGTTCGAAAGTTTTAGGCCAAAAACAATTATATTCGAATGTTTTTAATGTTTTAATGCTTGGACTTATATATTAACCTTACATATTTGTATGTACAAAATTTGATTGGCGTTAATGCTCGAAAACGCGATATATTCGTATTTGTTTGGGACAAGAATATACAAATTGGATAATGACCCTAACTAGTGTATGGATAATTCCAAACTAACATTAGGAAGTCGATGGATAATGACCAAACTGCCAGATTTCTTTATGTAAAGATTTATGTAAAATGAAAACTCTTGTAAAATATTTTGAGATTTATCTGACAACAAAAGCATTTTAGAACATTGTTAAACAATCATTATTCAAAAACAATTTTGTTTTCTTTTCATGTGAAACATGTTTTCTTTTTTTTCTTCTTTTCTTCTTCTTCGTCTTCAAATGACAACTCAAATTCTTCGTCATGCCGATCGATCTCCATTTCTGAGTTGTACTGAAAAATGTACATTTCATAAACATTTGTTCAAATGTTGAAAATAAATAAGCATTTCATACAAATGCCTCTATCAGTCTGGTCCTACCACGTGGCGAAATAAAGCCAATACTATGTACCCAAGCCCCGGCTCTAAAACTATTTGCCACAAGTTTAAAGAAGCGAATCGACGGTATTTCTCTATATAATCAGATATAAAATATTCAAAATGACAAAAAGTCCAAATTTTATTAACATAAAATCGGGAGCAATAATACGTAATTGGTGAAATTGGAAAGAAAAAAAGTTAAAAGTCCACAAATATTATTCATACCAAGGTTTCAATAAGGTTCAAATTGATTCCATATACAACTCGCAAGCTTTCTTAGCTAAAATACAGTTACAAGTCGTTTATCGTCAATGAGCATGCGCATAGCGGGGTACTGTACAATTCACTCGTAAATATTTTACTACTACTTCAATTTTCCCGCGCCGGCGAAAAGGGTCACGGGGAAAACTTTTTATTATTATTGAAAAACATAATTTACAGAAGATTTTTAATATATATGTCTGTGTATTGAGAAATCATTTAATATGTTCTTTCAATATGTAAATATATTTCGGAAAGTAAAATGCTATACTAGCCGTCGATATGTCCCTTAAATATTTGTGTACCATTCGATGCAATCTTTCTGATATAATGTAAAATGAATCAGATCAGTAATGCCTCAAATAATATTCGAAACCTCTAAATTAAATATGGTGACAAATACCTGAATCAGCGGGGTTAGTGCCACTTTAACCTGCAGCTTCGACTCGAATCCCTTTAAATCAAGTGATTAAATAATAAATACGGACATTTTTAAATTTCTATGCTTTTCATCCTATCCAAAATGACATGGAACACGTGTTATGACACCTCTGTGTACGTGGAATGCAAATTTCGCATGCTTATTTTGCTTCTAATCTCAATTGTATATTTATGCAAGTTCAGTTGAAATTGATTTTACTTATAACAAATAAATAAATGTTGATGTTCGTTGAAAGTATTTTTTATATTCCATTATACACATAGTGTGAGTTTTTTTGTTATAAATAGTTGTTTTCAAAGAATAATATCCAACTTGTCTTTGGAAAACATGTTCGATACATCGCATTTTGTGCATTATCCATTTTAAGTTTGGTTATTATCTTTCAGAAATTTTCATATCCGTTTGGATTTATCCATAAAATTTTATACCCGTCCTGCAAACACATGATTTTAACACAGAAACACACTATGTGTTAAAAGTAAAATTTTAAAGGACATTCATGATATAGTTTGGCATATCTCTGTTACAGTTTCGTTCGTTCTTTTGTCAATTAACGTGTAAAAAATTCAATACATATAGGTCGCAATTCATGAAAATAAGCATTTTCCGAAGACAAATATATCGTTTTTTACTAGAAAACTATTAAATCATTACAAAACTCAAAACGCATGTGTGTGTCAGACATTCATTATCACATGTGTAGAAAAATTACGTCATAATAGTTACTAAATAAGCAGAAATGATCAAATAATCACCTACGTTTCAGTTTCGGTTTTGGCCAACATTTTTTGTCCTCAGTTTGAATTATCCAACTGAGTTTGGATTATCGACGTACAGGGATGTTCTGTTGCTGTTACATTTTGCTGCGTATCGTCCGAGCCTGTCTGTTCAGGGTTACTCGCGGCAGTAATATCGGAAGATTCTGAGCGTTTCGAAAACATCGATGATATCGTTTCACATCCTTTAGCGTCTATTTTTTTGTGTTTTTTTAAAATGTAATATTTACTATTGTGCGAAGCCATGATTGAAAATAAGCGTCTACAGATATGGTATAGAATGTGTATTGTGCGGCTCTATTTGCGGCTCTATATACTCTAGATTGGTTACCTCCCCGTATCTATCGCTACTCTCTATATAGGTTACGCATGCGCAATTAATTTCCTTCTATATTACATATAAAATAGTTGAAGTTTGATTTCAATTTTTACCATGATCAAGCAATGACCCACTTTATCATCATACATCATTGGAAAGATAAATGCATAATCTTTTGACAAAAAATGGATGTCATTAAATTCTATACGTTGTTACTCAAAATATTCACCTTAGAATAGGCAAACCGGTTTTGACAGCTGTGCAGGCGACCATTTTGGGCTCAAATAGTATGACCTACTTTCAAAGCCGGGAACCATCAACAGAAAAAGTAGAGCACAAAAATGGCTTTTTTTCTTATTGCTTACAAATATACCTTCAAATTGATACCAAAACATTCCATTTGCAATGTATTTTACAAATCTTATGCAGCATGCACTGAACAATGTGTGCTAAGTATCAAACTGACTGCATGTAAACCTGCAAACAGGAGTTCCGGTTTGGGGTTATGTGACCTTAAAGAGAACCCAACCCCTTCAAATTTAAATTAAAGGCACTTTTCCCACAGGTTTAATCTGTTTTGAGAAAGATCACAAAGTTCCGGTACAATGACACACAGATTAATTAATAAAAGTTGCCGTTGAAAGCGCCATGCGTAACAGCGTTTCGCGTCAAGAATTAAGGTAGAAAAGCCAAACTTGGAAGTTGGTTACATCATACATGCAGCACTTAGACTCCATACAAGGCATGACTTTCGATTCTAATAGGCAAAGCTGATCTAACATATGACTTAATAAGTGAAAAAATCATCAATGGCAATATTTGTGCATCAAAGCAGGTTTTGAACTGGATTCGAACAAACTTTTTTAATTTTTTTTGCACATTTTAGGTAAAATCCATGTAGAAGCAGCAATTCTAATGTCATTTGACCCAACAAAAAGGCTTGCTTGCATGGAAAAACAACACACTTGACTTCCTGACTAAAAAAAGTCATCGTCAGACATGAGCTTTAAGTCTTTTGTCACACCTGGACCTATGATTCCTCGGCTCGAGTTCCGTCTCAGACAGGCTCCGGAAAGTGTCAGTCTGGCCCGGGTGCTCAATTCCGTGTAATCTGAGAAAACAAAAAGGTTTTTTGTGCACATTTACCCATTTCGGTGCCAACTAATGTAAGTTAGATACAATTAGAGTAAGTTTTCAATAGTCTTTGTTGCTTTATTTGCAGCAAATTGTTAATTCACCACGCCGGCATCACATTGTCGGACACACCGGCAAAGTTATCGCCACAAAATGTGGTTTCAGAGCTGCAGTCAATGTAAAACACCCAATTTTCCTAATTTTGGTGACAAAAGTGTGCCAGGATATCAAAGAAATCATTTTACAATAGATTTAATTGAAAATAACGGCGTACTAACCTGCAAAGACACCGATCCTCTCGACACGACTGGGCGAGTGTTGAGGGCAGTCTCCGAATCAGTCATGCTGTACAGTTTTTGATTGCCTGTCACTTCAGCCGGACTTGTAAACCAATTGGACGACAGTTCAGGCAGAGCTATAGACCCATTTCGACACCGCCTACAAATGCACACTTAGGTTTACGCATAATATTGAGGTCACTTCAATACAGATTCCCTGGTGTTTTTCACGCAGGGTCTATCACAACAACATTCTTCCAGGAAAGAAAACATACTATTATTATCATTTTTGTGTTTTTAGCTGAATACTTGAACTCAGCAAGATATCCAAACAGGTAAAATAAGGCAAAGTAGTGTTATTCTGAGTAAATCTGCCTGACGGGGTTGAAGGCGAATGGCAGATAGAAGTGTCGGTCCAAAATTGGCGGGCATTTTTAACAGTAAAAGGCTCAAAAAGTAAACAATAATAATAAATACAGATGAAATAAAGACATTCATTAGGTTAATTATTGAGATTGATGCAAATTTATGTCAAAATGGCACTGAAAAACAATACCGAGTGTTTAAGTAGTCTTAGAACATGTCTCCGGAACAGGTTTCGGTGTGATTTTCCAGCATTTACCCCCCTTATGACCCCAAGTGCAACAGCCCAATTGCAAACAGCCCTAATTTGGGTCAAAATGACATCTGGCAGTTATGTTTTGCAGTACAGAGAGTTTTTGATGGTCAAATGTCAAAATTCTGGCAGACGACTAACTTGATCGGATGTGCTTAAAGGTTACGCATGCGCAATTAATTTCCTTCTATATTACATATAAAATAGTTGAAGTTCGATATCAATTTTTACCATGATCAAGCAATGACCCACTATATCATTATAAATCATTGGAAAGATAAATGCATAATCTTTTGAAAAAATGGGTGTCATTAAATTCTATACGTTGTAACTCGAAATATTCACCTTAGAATAGGCAAACCGGTTTTGACAGCTGTGCAGGCGACCATTTTGGGCTCAAATAGTATGACCTTCTTTCAACAGAACCATCAACAGAAAAAGTAGAGCACAAAAATGGCTTTTTTCCTTGTTGCTTACAAATATAGCTTCAAATTGATACCAAAACATTCCATTTGCAATGTATTTTACAAATCCTATGCAGCATGCACTGAACAATGTGTGCTAAGTATCAAACTGACTGCATGTAACCCTGCAAACAGGAGTTCCGGTTTGGAGTTAAGTGACCTATAGGGATCGGTACAAGCTAATTTTACCGGTCCAATTTCGGACCGGTTATTTATAGAAACATATCAGGGGATTTAATCCGTGTACCATTTCCGGTTTATTTTCCCGAACTTTTTGACAGCTGACAGGTAAGAATAAAAGCTCGTTCTAGTCAAATAAGATTCATAATGCATATGCAGCTTGAATACTAAATGATATATTTTATCCTCGAGTTACTTAAAAGTGGAAATTCTTGATTTGTGAGCATGTGAATCTTTGTATTTGATCTAGTTATGAACTGAATGATATAGAGATTAAAAAATAATCTGGGAAACCCGTCGCGCGAACCATAACATTGTAACGTAACGTCACGTACAGCGATATCGATTGGTCTTCGCGTTATCCAATTAAAATCGCCGATACATTAGCCTGTGCCTGTTGTATATTATAGTCAACGGAGTCAACGGCTATATTCAACGGGGGACCAGTTAATATATACTCTTGTATAATGCGGAACAGTTAGAACGTCGTCGCTGAGAGTAAATGCACCCGGCAAATACACCAAAAAATCTGTGTCACTAAAGGCTTTATTACGTCGCGAATGAAGGGAGGTCTCTCTTTCGACATAAATTATGTTTACTTTTTACGATTTTGGAAGATTTTATTTTTTGGAATTGGGAAAAATGCAATCAAAATTCGATTGGGAACGGGTCCGTTTGCTTTAGGAATGCCTCCGTTTCCCGGAGGCGCAGACAGTGCTGAAAAACCCCTGTAGCTGCAGCATGGTTTCGCTCTCTTGAAACCTCGGATTTCGCGTTTTTTGTCTAAAATAAATATAACACAAATGGATACATTTCATTTCGCTTATTAACATTCTTTAATATTCTGGCATTTATAGGTGAATTGTATATCTATGAATTGCAAAACGTGTTTTTACTACGGCAGTCGAGGGTTCGAGCCACTCTCGGGCAAAATATATATCCGTCAGTGCTTAATTTTGTCATAAGTTAAATCTCTTTCACTCGTTTAATAGAAATTCGTCTTTTTTATGTAAATTAATAATAAAAGACATACTAATGCGATATTTACCATGTTTCTCCACTTTTTTTTAACTTGTTGGAGAGTCCTGGGGCCGTTGCCGCAAGCATTTACCCCCGCTAAAAGTTCACTCCAGATTTCTCTTACTCGAGCAACCATGCCCGGACCGCCCGAGCCATGGTTCGCTCTAAGCTTGTGAATGTTTGTTTTCATGAAATCTGTAATTACGTCAATTTCTCTGTCGCTAAAAGCTTAAGCCCGTTTTGCAAAGTCCATTTTTTAAAACGTCGTCTATAAAATTGACAATTTGCGCGAAAATGACGTCATGTTTAGTTTTGCATTGTTGGTAATTTTACTGCGGTAAGTTAACAAATTTCAATGGTTAGGTAACCGCGCAGTAACCATCGTTTATACAAATGAACATAAACGGTGGTAACCTAATCATGTAAATAACTGCGGTAATCAAATTACCACAGTTAATTTAAACCATCGTTTTATTGTTTTATTTATTTATTGTACTGTACTGTGTAAAGATATTTAAAAAAATATTCCTGTATCAAAACCGATCACACCCCAGAAGTCATATGATTTATGTAGACGTTTAAATTAATGAGTAAAATAACGTTTTTTTAGAAAGCGCAAGGATAAGGGGATACTCATTTGGTGTGTTACATCGTGTTGACAAAGTTTTATTAAATCATTCCTTAGCAGATCAACCTTGCCACACCTTAGTGGTCATTTGATGTATATAGACTTGTAACGTTAAACATCTTCTTAGATATGTAGGGTCATGGTTTATATAATTGTTTTGTAATATCGTAATCCACAAAATATTGTTCGTTGTATAACCATATGGTAACTGCTGGCCATGCTCGAGGGTCACACAATAATGATGTATTTATATAAAATAAGGCAGGGAGATTCAATGCGGTCAAAAAGGTGTATGGATTTTTGTGAGTAAACTAAATTTGATAGAAGATTGTCGTTAACATTCACTGCACGGATTGCTCATATAATAACCAGCAGTAAAAAACTAGCAACGTCCACACAGATGAGCGATCTATGGATCTGTAGGCCTGATTAGTATGTACTTGGATCGCTGGGCTTAGAACCATCGTGTGTAAAAGTATATTTTTTGTTTCATATTGCTGACATATATTGAAATCATGACCATATAGAGTTTGCACTAACATTCATGGAAAAAATGTGTTTACCATCTAATATTTTACAAGTAATATATGTAACTTCTGAAAGCTTCTCCAGAAAAAGTATGTTAACATAGCCATGGTTTGTATAAAAAAAGATGCAAAAAGGTGCAACATCAGAAGTTATGCAGAATTGCTTTTAATTATTGTGCGAAAACAATCAGCCTGACAACCTATTTTTGAAGTGCAAATACAAAGGAGAAAAGTATCAGACTAGGAAAAGTCACAATGTGAAATAACTCTTAAATAATGCACCTTGAGTTATATTTATAACGGTCTGTACCACGCCTGATGTATGGAATAAAAACTTTCATACAAAAAATGTAGTTCTCCGTGCCAAACAAATTCCAACACACGGTGTAATAAAAATTATCAAATTGTTTGTAAAAATTAATTTTATTCCTAGGAGATGCAATTTATTAAAAAGGGATATGTGTGTGTTAAAATATTGAAATTAAAAACTATATCTATATCTAAAATCTTCTCCACATGGCTAATGCTGTAACAGCATAAACACTTACTTGGAGGTAGTTCAGAAAATTGTCCGCAATGGTTTTTCGAAAGCAAAGCATTTTGTAAAGTATACGTTCATTTACATATCCATGTCATGGATTTACTTAAGAAAATATATGTTAAACTGCAGATGCCGAATCGGAAAATTAATCAACATATTAATTTTAAATAACATATGTTGAATATTCGTTACATATACATACTCGTAAGTACGTTTTATGTTTGGATTATAACTATTAAGTTGCCATAAAATGCATATTAAAGACAGCACTTGCTTACTCACATGCGATGAATTTTTTGAAACAGATTATTCACCATCTTAAAGAATAAAATTGCAATAAACTATTTTAAAAAAGTTTTGCATTGCACAAAAATGATATGATGGCAATTCATAGTATAGGTGGTCAGCTTTGATTATTCCCATTTAGCTCCATAAGATAAACGCGTAATACGAACATGATAAGACCATACATATCGTTACGACAATGCATTTTCACAGGACTGACGTGTCTGTCATCGTGTATTGTGTGTTTTTTTTTACTCTATTACGTGTGCTTTTGCATGCTACTACCGTATATTTAATATTTAAAGTATCCGTAAAAATAATAAATTATTCACCACGAACAATATATACAGGTATAAATGTATGTTATATCTTTTAATAATGAACCTTTTCAAGAATGAAATTGTCTTATAACAAACCTCCACCATGATCCGCCGTGCGCCCACCGCGATCCGCGATAAGTCCACGCCGTTCCGCGGTGACTTGTTACTGTGGTAGTGTCCGCGGCGTTTTTGTGACGACGAGAGATACCGCCGAGAAATACCGCGAACAAGAAGCAATATCGCCGCGATTGTCCGCCCGCGGGCGTGTTTGTCCGCAGTGGACGCGGAATTTGAAAAATCCGCGTGAGCTGCACTGAATGTCCTCTTATATACATAATGAAATACTATATGAAATGTGGCACGGATTCTACAGCGGAGCCTATGAAACTATTTATGTTATACTGTTCTTTAATAAACCTTTAATTTAAGTTCGTGCAATAAAATTATACGTGAACATAGTTTTTAATGTTAAATTAAATTTCATCAGAATTTCATAATTCATTAATGAATACCAGTACACATGGCATAACAAAAAAATTAGCAATTTATCAAACATTACACATATAAAGCAAGTTAGTGATATAACAAATAAAAGATTGAAAGTAAACAGATACCATTCTTAAGCTATGCAGGCAACATACATGTAAGCATACGAGCCAATATCGAATGAGGCAGGTCATAAATGTTAATTGCTGAAGAAAAATCTTAATCACATAAGAATTTTTCATCACACACAATGTTTCAAACTATAGTTACTAATCTAAAGTACGAAATATGATAATATGAGAATTTAAACATAACTGTTATTTGTTTATATAGTTTTTTATGTTAAAGTGAAAATCACACCTACGACACAAAATTTATGTGTAAGGATAAATTAAACAAGCAAAATTATAATCACTAGAAATTCGTTGCCACAAACAAATGGTCCTGGGCAACTTCCTTACCATACACATACAAAGTAGTTTGTCCTGCTTCATAACCACATACTTTCATACTTTTGCCATTGCTTTGATCTGAATGTAATCATGTAAACAGAGAATTTCCAAGTCTCTGGCGTGCGTATTGACAATAAATGGCTTTGGAACATCACTATGTTCAGTATGTAAACTCTCAGCCCTGGTAGGCACAGTAGTCTCAACTTGAAGGTCTCCAGTGTCAACTGAGTCTGTTGCTTATGTTGACGACGAGGAAACACACTGAGTTGCGTAGTCTTCATAGAATGCGGTGTTGAGACAATTATCATCCTCTCGGTTCTCAGTTATGGAGTCATCCTCATCGAGCAGGAAAACATCGTCAAGTGAAGTTGGGGATGATTCATGAAGTCCATGTGGAGATCGCTTGTGCTTCTTCTGCACCCCATAACTCAGTCTCTGTCCCCAAGGCATGGCAAAACTGCAAATACAAATGTGCATGTTAGATAAACACCATATGTGTTATATACTGTTCTAAATTAAGATAAAGTATGAAGGCTTCTTGGAATGTATAAAGAAGGCATTTAAGCAACCATACATGTTAACATCATGCATTTTGTAATGTTTCATACGTGAATTATTTGTCTTTCTATCAGCTTTTCACACCGATAACATTCAGGCTGTTCACTTGATTTGTTAATGCATATTGTAATAGTGGCGATTTCTCCATAAGATATTACAGATGAAAATAGGATTTACTTGTGTTACATGAAAGTTGCATTCTAACTTAAAAACACTTCCATAATACAGAATTCCTTTCCTTGTAACTTTATGAACTTCATTTTAATTTATGCATTGTTATAATTCAGCAAATGATAACAAGAAGACAGTAAACAACAAATCCACAAATAACACCAACCGATACCTGGTAATAAGACAAAATTGTAATCATTTAAATGTTGTCTTATAACCAGGTATTGTGTGGAAAAAAATATTACCTGAGCTAAGACAGCTTTTCAAATTGCCTCCTACAAATATGTATTATAAATTGATTTGCAAGCACCTGTTTCTAATTAAATTATTAGATTTAACATTCATTGATCACCTTATTAAAATTAAATTATTAAATTCTTATATTAAGTATAAAATGAATCTTATATTAAAACTAAATTTATAAATTAAAATATATATCCATAAAATCCATAATATCTTCTTGAAATCGAGCCCTTCCCCAAAATCTCCCTCCTCAAATTTCACGCCTGAGTCCATTTTTTTGTACAAATTTATTTTGTACATTTTTGTATAATTTGAATCTTCTTGGGATATAATTATTTATAAAATAGCAAGTTAAACACAGATTTTTAGTTATATTGTCATTTTCCCTTATTCACGCACCTGCAAAATAGGATAAATTAAATATGTAGTAATTTTCTTATGTTAATGAATTTCACTAAGCAAATGTGGGCAACATATTATAAAATCAGCATCTTAGAAAAAAACAGTTATGATGATTCAACGCATCATCATTTAGATTTAATGACTCAAAATATGGAACGCTTGTTTGAAAGTAAAAATGACTGAGAGCAAGTATGTAAAAAATGGGGTAAATTAAAACTTGTATAATTTGATTGTTAAAAGGAATATCATTATAAAAATATGAGAAACCATTAAACTCAATAAGCACTTTAAAGCCGCCCGAGTTGATATTTCTCACAACATTTCTCGGTTATCTCAACTTACCAGAATTGATCAGTATTCGTCAGATACATTCTAAAGCTTAACTCTTCCATACTGATTTTCGCAAAAATTTTGCTTAAAAATGCCAAAGCATCAAAAATACGAAACCTAATCGTGTACATAACGGAATTCTCAAGACAATTATTAACATGTGACGTCAAGTGAACGCAAATTTCACGTGATTTCCACTCGCATTTTAAAACAAAGAAGAACTACTAAATAACACAAGCAATTTACAAACGAATAAATATATCTACGGATAGCCCTAGGAAAGTGATTATAAAACATGTTTTTGTCTTAATGGATAAACGAGGATCATTTAGTATTGAATATCATGTTCATAAAAAGTCAGAATGCAAGCTGATTGTATAAAAAACGTTTCTCAGATCAGGCCGATTTGTGGATTGAAAACAAAAGGAGTTTTTATCGAGCTTGATAAAAGTTTATTGAGTTTACATGTGACCCGCGCGTGTTTAAATTTAGATTATTTCTGTGCATACACAAAAATTAAAAAGCCCTATCTTTGTATTGAATATTGGCATTTCTTAACTGTTTTGCTCATCTGACATAAATACAAACACATTTTGAATCATCATCACTTTTTTGCGACACATAACCAAATGGGGAAATATACTAACATCAACTCGCGAGGGTTTAAAACAATAATGCTTATGATATAATCCATGGGATTTGTTTTCAGATTGACTGGCTACAACAATGAGGAGTTTGATGAAAACAACGTTGGCTTAAAACATGCACCTATAAAAAATGGGGGAACAAATCTGGTGTAATTTTCTTTGTAAATTTTAATATAACTATTAAACTGTTGGACTAAATACATTACAATCAGCACTTTAGAAAAATATTAGTTATAATATGATACAATGCACCCTATTTTAGCTTTGGTCACTCAAAATATGCAAGTTTTTTTGCGGAAAATCAAAATGGCCGAATTCAAATATCTGAAAAACTGGATAAATTAAAACTTGCGCGATTTCATTATTTAAAGGAATATCCAAATTAAAATATTGCCAGCCATAAAACTCAATATGTACTTTAAAATGATACCATATGTGATGTTCTCCATAATTAATATATTAGAAGATTTAGTCGCTTCAACTTTGCAGAGTTTGGATTTAATAAATTTTCGGCTTAAGGAATGCGCCTGCAAAATGGGGTAAATAAAATCTGATGTTATTATCTTATGCAAAGGAATATCATTTTGAAAATGTGAGACTAAATAATGTACATTTGGCACGTTTTAAAACTATCAGATATTTTATGATGCCGTGCACCCTTATTTAGTTTTGGTCACTCAAAATATTAAAGGGTTTCGAAGAAATTCAAAATGGCTCAAAGCAAATATTTGAAAAACTGGATAAATTAAATCGTGCATAATTTCATTTTTAAAGGAATATAAAAATGAACATATGAGCAGCCATAAAACTCATTCTGCACTTTAAAATGATACCATTTATGATATGGTCCATAGTACATGTTTTCAGTTTCAGTCCCTACAACTATGAAGAGTATGGAGGGAAACACATTTTGGCTTAAAGCATGCATCCACAAAATGGGGTTAATAAAATCTAGTGGATTTTCTTAAGTGAAGGGATATCATCACGAAAATATAAGCAAAAAATACAATACAATCAGCACTTTAGAAAAATACCAGTTTGATATGATGCAAATTCTAATGCACCCTTGTTTTATCTTAATATGCCACTCGAAATATGCACATTCTTGGGGAAACCCAAAATGGCTTTAGGCAAGTATGTAAACAATGGGGTAAATTAAAACTTGCACAATTCTATTATTTAAAGGAATATTACAATGATTATATGGGCAGCCATAAAACCCAATCTGCACTTTAAAATGATACCAGACATGACGTGATCCAGTTTATATTCGAAGTTTTAGTCGCTACAACTACAGTATGAAGAGCTTAGATGTGAAATCAAATTGGCTTAATATGCATCTGCAAAATGGGGTAAACAAATCTGGTTTATATTTTTGTCCATATTAAAGTACTCCCAGAGCCTTTGATAGCGAGCTCGCAGAGAGAAGCGAGTATTACGTTAACACGTGTATTTGACTGTAGATCTACAGGTTATTGTTTTGAAAAGTTTGGTATCTGCGCGCGCAATATCCGAACCGGAAACCGAAACTGGACATTTTCGAAGTAAATCACTGGCGTCTTCTGATTGATCATAATGATACAATAGTTATAAATGATCAAATTTACGGCTTTTAAATATTCTAAAATTCTTCTCTGTATTTACTGTGACTATATTTCAAACAACGCATCAGCATTCTTCGTGTAAAACAGTTGTCTTCATTCCGGGAGTACCCCGTTCGATAACGTCATCACCAAATTAAGCACTGTAGTTCCGATTTTTATATTTTTTGCGCATTTGATGGGTTTAAATGTAAGAAAATTTAGCTAAAGAAAATCGGAGCTAAAGAAACGGCTACAAACGACTATACTTGATTCGAAACAACAACTTCGTGAAATTTTAAAGTTTAATTAAAATATTATCTTTATTTAAGTTTTTTGTTAGTTTCTTTTCAGGCTGTGAAAATAAACTAGGACGACATTATTCTGGTTAAATACTATCAATGCTAATGTCTGCATTTTGTGCAGCGTGTGTTTTTTTCAAAAAGATATGACAGAATACTTCTGTGTGTACTGGATTTTGTCCGACGCGTTAAAGAAAGGATTACACGGCGAGGCTTGCCATGAGCAACACATCATTTGCATCATAAACTGAATATGCAATACAAATAGCGCATATAAACCAATCGTGTGAGCTAGGGTTGGAGATGCTGACCATACGGTGCTAAGCGTAACAAGATACCCAGCCTATTTTACTGTAAAGATCTTTGCAATCGACTAAGAAACAAAGATAGGTTTGATACCATCCAGGAACAAGAAGTCTGCATTTCCCAAACTCCCAAAATATTCTCACATGTGGTTGTCTCTATAATTGAGGCCAAACATTTTTAAACACTGAAAACAATAAAATAAAATTCATAATAAATTAGAAAGAAAACAACAACATAGGTTTATGATAAGTGATGAGAATGCTTTATTTTATTATATAACAAATTAATTGATTTTAAAATGTGCAGTCATTCTGTTTAACCTGATTTTCAGGGTCAGTTGACAAACACAGTTGAACCCCATAACAAAAATCAATTTGTTTCTGTTCATGATATGATTATTTTCATCATGCTTTTTATATTATATGAACATGTCAGCCTCTAAAAACCTATGCATCAACAGAAAGGTATGCCGACTATGCTCAAACATTCCTCAATTATTTTGTTAGGTTCAATTAAAGTAAATGAAGATCTTCATTTAGCAGACATAATAATTATTTACTCAGTTTCAAGATATTTTTTACCGGCAAGTTTAATTTCCATTGCGCTTCTTGCTGCTGGGTGATGAATTTTACTCCGATGTGTTCAGGCCATCTTAAATGAATTTGCTCTGTGGCACATGAACTTGCTGCAACAAATATTTTGTTGGATAAATCAGACACAATTGTCATGGCACCTAATGCTCTCACCTGAGACCCTAATGAACTTATCTATGCTGACAAGGTAGCGATCAAAATAATTAAAGTACTTAATGAAACATAAATATCTGATTTATAGGCCAATTTTTATTTTTGATCTCGGCAGAGATATCATAAACACTGATGTTCTTATCGAGGGTCATGAAGATTAGACAAATTAAGTTACTTCGAGAATATAAATATACTTGTTTTCATTTAACCTAGTTACCAATTTTTGTAAACGCACATGTCAGCCTAGATTTGATTGGAATAAATGTTCTGGTCAAGTTTCATAAAATTCGGCAACTACTAGCAGTGCTTTTACAAGGTTTCCATATAGCCATATAGGGGAAACTGCCCCCCCCCCTTGGCAGCCATGTTTTCCAATAAACCGGTACAGTTTTTTAAATTTCAGACAGGAAATAATTAGAAAAAATACCCGACCAAGTTTCATGATGATTGGAATGAAAATGTGACGTTTAGAGTGTACAAAAAGTCACTTTTACAGTCCAATCTTATATACTTTACTATAGCCATATAAGGAAAACTGCCCCGCCTCCTGGCAGCGATGGTTAAACGGACCCCAACCAATTTAAACTCTGAGCAAAACACGCGAATTCGTTCAATTGATATTCCTTACCAAATAAACTTTGTTTACGGATCGATGCAAGTCTCTTGATATAGAGTAGAATCATAAAGCGTAGTGTAATAATTAGAAGGTAATAATTAAGTGTAGTGTTATTGTTTTTATTAATTGCAATTCTCCTTATTGATATCTACACACCCATGAAGTTTCATGTTGACATCTTGTAGAGTATCTGAGATAAAGCCTTGAAAAGTTACATAATACAAAATCAAGAAAGAGTGATAACTCTTTTTTTAAACAGTAAAGAGTTATGGTACATGGCACTTCTTCCCATTGATTTCTACACATCCTAATTGAAATGTTGTATAATATCTGAGATATAGCCCTAAAATGCTCCATTACACAAAAACACAAAGGACCATAACTCCTATTTAAGAAAGTGAAAGGATATAGTTCTTAAGCATGGCTCTTCTCCCCATTAATACCAATACACGCATAAAGTTTCATGTGGAAATGGAAAAAAAACAAAGGGCAGTAACTCTAATTATAGAAAATGTGTTGTTATGGTTCTTGTACATGGCACTTCTCCTCATTGATATATATACATATGTAACGTCTCATGTTGATATCTTATATATTGATATAGCCCTTAAATGTTGTGTGACATAAGGACGGACGGACTGACAGACTGACGGACCTATTGACAAGCCTTATGCAGGGAATAACACATGTTCTGACCAAGTTTTATGAAGACTAGACTCAAAATGTGACTTCTTGAGTGTTAACAAGGTTTAAATTTTCTTTATATGGCTGTAGTAAAACCTTGTTGACCTCTAGAAGTCAAATGTATTGTCAAATCTTCATGAAACTTGGTCGGATCAATTGTTCTAATAAAGTATCGGCTGAGTTTGAAAAGTGTTCCTGTTCGTTGGCAAACATGGCGGTCAAAGGGCAGGAAAATTTTCATAATATGGCTGGGAATCGAAACTGCAATCCTCTGATTTGGAGTTTCTATATCATGCACACTCATAACTAAATAAACTAAACTTTTTAATTATAAAACCAATCTTTATGCATGTAAATACTGTATA
The DNA here is from genome assembly GCF_020536995.1 of Dreissena polymorpha. Lineage (NCBI taxonomy): Eukaryota > Metazoa > Mollusca > Bivalvia > Myida > Dreissenidae > Dreissena > Dreissena polymorpha. The sequence goes on from NC_068365.1 coordinate 74,032,419, forward strand.
AGCTGGCCAGTGGTTTGTGCGTGCGAAAAGAACATCCTTACATTGCTGTCCCCTTGAGGAGACCAACTATCTGTCATCTCGCTGGCTAGCAGACTTAAATATCCATCGATTCTCTGTAAATAAGGATTGGGTTTCCGAACAAAGGTCATGTGTGATTCATAACAAGTTTGTTAACAAGGTTCCACTATAGCAATATACGTAAACTGCTCTGCCCCTAGCCGCCATGTTTTTTGACAAACCTCAACCATTTCCAAATTCGCCCAAAAAAAGTCAACACCCTGAGTACCCTTATCATCATAATTATTTCATATATTTAGTTGATATGACAACTCTCTTTGCCGGACATAGTAACAAACTAATGAGAATGACCAAAACCACTTCCACGTTCATCATCACCATTATAATTTTTAATATATTGTTGGTCTGACATATCAAATGTGACGATAAAATCACTACCGCTTTCATTATCATCATTATTGCAACCTTAAAGTTGTTCTGACAAATCTTTCCGGTAGTAATAGTCGTGGTATCACGAGAAAGACAAGATATCATCATTACCACCTTCATCATTGTTATTATTGCATACATGGACTTGGTCTCACTGGCAAAAATGACTATGTAATCATGTCATCACCACTATAACCATTATCATCATCCTAATTGCATACATAGGGCTGGTCTGACAAATCTCACTGGTAATCCTCATCCAATGAAAACGACATTAAATACCTGTCAGTATTATTTTTGTTGAACATGACTATATATTGAATGTGCATTGTATGTAGACTTCGCAAACCCTGTAAATAGACAGTCAAACTTCACAAATAAACATGAAACGTATTTCTGTTGGACATGTTACTATTATATGATAAATTATATGAGTTATGTTATTGAAATATATATTAGAAAACTTGCCAGAAAAGAAACTATAACAATAACATTATATTTGTACATATATAATTCAATATTGAAAGTGCTAGAGTTGGATATTTAATAACTTAGTAGTTATCATTAATATTTTTTAAAGTAACCTAGTCAGAGGTGGATAATTCCTATAATTGTGACAGGAAATGAACCTACCAAACATCTGGGTAAGGTGCTGTTTTTGAAGACTTAACAACGTCTCTCCAGAAATTACTTAAAATAACATCTGACCACACAAATTTACAATAATATTCAAATATAACAGTCTTTACTTTAACATAGTTTTTTATTCCTAAATAATGAGGGTGAAAAACTAAACTGTCCCTAAAATTGCTAAACACTGAGAACGGCTAAAAAATCTGGTGTCTGTAATATTTCAAGATAAGGCAGGACAAAGGCACTAGTTTAAGGAGATGCAGCATTGACATTTTCTCTGATAAACCTAAAGAGACAGAGAATGTGTTTAGAAATGTAAACATACAACCCTTTGAACATATTAACAGAGCCAATTAATAAAAGTTAATAAGCACAATGTATGCAATAATCATAATAATAAAGGTTGTAATTGTAATGACTTTTCTTTCTAATAATTACATGACTATAACTACCTGTGAGTTTTATCAGACCAACTATACATGTGCCATAATGATGATGCTCAAGAAAGAGTAAGTTATAGTTACTTGTCCTTACATTAGATTCTTAGTATATGCTTATTTCCCAGCTAGCAAACATGTATCGGGCTGCAGTCGGTCCGATCTTGTTCTCTTATCGGCTCAATATCGGCAAAACAGCAGGTCGTTATGGATTTGCCAATTGGCATTTGCTTGGCTCAATATCAGCAAGAGTATTTATCGGGCCGTTATCGGTTATATGTAATGCTCTCATCGCTCAGCCCAATATCAGCAACAGTAATTATCGGGCCGTTGTCAGTTATATGTAATGCTCTCATCGCTCAGCCCAATATCAAAAAGGGTATTTATCATACCACCACATTGATATCTGCCTGATATAACGTTGCCTGATATATTCTTTTATATCATGGTCAACAGGAAGTTCTTATATCAATCATGTGTGGAGGAGGGTCATATTACTCGGAATCAACTATAAAGTAATTATTTTCATTAAATTTGAATCAGATTCAACAAAACAAACAATTTGATACCAAGATGTAATATATTTTAAACACAAAATGCAACACAAATAGCAAAAAAAACAACAGTTTTTACAAATATAAAGCGCACGTGCTCATGACGTCATAATTAACACGTAAAACAACAAAAGTATTCTTTCCCGCTAAAGATGCAGCTTTTAAGCGATTTTTTCATTATTTCTTTAAAATCGGGGACGTAGAGGTATGATTAACAAAAAAACTGGTTTTTGCTTGATCTTTTTGTAATATATCAGGCTCGGCACGAATAAAATAACGGCTCGGTAAGCCTTGCCTGATATATTACAAAAAGATCAGGCAGTAACCTGTTATTCTTTATTTATCGGGCCGTTATACGTTATTGGTTATATGTAACGGTCTCCTCGCTGGGTCCAATATCAGCAAGAGTTTTTATCGGGCCGTTACCGGTTATATGTAATGCTCTCATCGCTCGGCCCAATATCAGCAAGAGTATTTATCGGGCCGTTATCGGTTATGTAATGCTCTCGTCGCTCAGCCCAATATCAGCAAAAGTTTTTATCGGACCGTTACCGGTAATATGTAATGCTCTCATCGTCTGTTTTATTCCCCTGCACAAGCGCAATCCTCGTCGTTTTCCACTTTATCTGAAGCGTTTCAAGGTCTTATAGAATTCACGGTACAAAGGTATATATCGGAAGAAGAAAGCTGACAATCTCTGTTATTTATGTCTATGGTATTGTTCACAGGTTATTAATGAGGGCAAATGTTGTTTCTAGGCTACCAAACGATTGTGCCTTCTAAAAAATCATTTCTTGATGATCTATATTCATAAATAATTGCCCTATGATTGTTCTCGCGTTTTGGATTAAAGAGCTATATTGAGTGTTTAATTTACGTAACAACAATTACATACGCTTAATTGGTCTCAGTAAAAGAGAGTAAAACGACACGTATAGTGCGCGGTCGTATTCACGAGACTTTTGAGGGTGATACATGTAAATATGTATATATTTTTCCATGTCACTTTTTCAAATTTGAATAGAAAACATGGGTACCAGGATAAAGCTGGGTCTTTTTACTTTACTAATTAGTAACCGCCTATATGTAGTATAGCATTATAAACGCTGTATACAATTGTACATATATTTAAACATCTACGTGTGCATTTGTATAAACGCAATATCATTGACTATAATACGCCAACCCAGCAAAAAGGCCGATCTTATTTTTAGAATTGTATCGTAACTTGTGCTTCATCTCATCTCACCTCGCCCCCCCCCCCCCCCAAAAAAAAAGATGAAAAAAGGAAAGAAGGATTATACATTATTTAAATCACGAGTTCCAAACAGCTCCATAGGTAAGCATTTATCGTTTTGATTGATAAATTTGAAATATCGGATATTTTATCGTTTAGTTTATAACGGAAACCCTTTTTGGTGGGTATTAAAACTTATTATGTACAGCCCAACCTGATTTCGTGTTTACCTTGTATTGCGGTCACCTGGCTAGATAGGTCACCAGGCTAAAGCGGTCATTATTCTGACATGATGTGTATCTACATTATATTATAGAAACTTACAGTAGAACTAACAAGTTGAAGACTCGAAACGTCTGTACTGGTGTTGGAAAATTACGGAATTCAAAGATGTAGACGATGTGAAGTACAACGGAACTGCAGACAATATGTCCATAGTAAAACAACGCATACAATAAAATCAGACGTCAATAAGTCACCCGGCGCAATCATAAAAGCAAGGCAGAAATGGATAACAGTATTTGTTTAAGTAATGTGTGGTTTGTTTAATGTTTATTGTGTGTAGCACACAATATTTATTACTATAAATCTGCTATTTTTTTAGGAAGTTAAAGTTTGCTATGGAAACAGGGACCAAATTAATATATCGTTAAAGAAGATATTTTTCAAATCAAATATACGCATTTTTTATCAATTATACGTAAAATACATATCTAAGTTTAATTATCAGCAAGTTTTTATTGAAAACGCGGACGATATGAAAACAGTAGAACATCTCATACAACATGAAAATAGAAGAAAAACACGGACGCAAAAAAAATCACCCCTCTCCTTGATCTCAGCAAGGCAAGAATAGAAAATATACATGTTTGTAATAAATGTTTGTTTCTTATACTATAAGTTATAGGTATTATTATTCGTAACACAGTAAACATATCCTTATTTATTTGCAAGTAAATATAGTCAAATGAATGCCTAAAACGTATAAATAGTCAATAACTCGTTAAAGTCTGAACTTTGAAGATTTGTAAAAATCAAATATAGGAACACGCAGAGGTTTTGAAAATATAAGAAATACGCAAACTATATGAACAATAGAAGGGAAACGAATACGAGAAGAAATCACCCTACGCTGGCATATTTGCCTGGGCATAGTAAACAACATTAACTTTTGCATGTAACCTTTTGTGTTTATGGTGTATGATACACAACACATAGCAAATATATTTTTATTACAAAGATAAGAGAAGAAAATATTTAGTGATGATTTTTCGGCTATTGGTTTTGAAATATTTTAAACGAAAAAATATTGTAATTAATATAACGTCAACATAAACACATAAATTCATTTTACACAAACCAGAACAAACATGGCATGCGGACTTAACACTTTCATCCGTTTGAAATATTTTTTTTTTAACTATCGGTAAGATCGACAATATATAATAATATTTGTCAAAGCATATACAATTAACGTGCATATGATAAATTATCTTTTTTTTCAATTACAATTAAGCTCAATTTTATAAAAAACCAGGTTTCCGTCGGCGTTTTCCTCCTTAATTAAAATCGTGTGTATTTTCCTTCTTTAGCTATATCGTGTGCGATTTCCGTTTGCGTTCTAACCAGCGCCAATTCCGATCGTGCTAATTGATTATGTATAATCTTGTGTAAGCAGTTATTAGTATTCAATACAACTAAATAAGTGTTTCTGTCTTAACATATGACTTTCATTCATAAGTTTTTTACAGGAACATATCATTCTCAAAACAATGAATTTCTATCCACAAGCAATACGTGTAGGAGGGTTATTTTTGTTTCTTAAATTGATAAAACAACAGGTTATAAACAACTCTTTATTTAAATTTGTTTTTCGAACGGTTGATTTGAGTTTATTAACAAAGACGTATTTAACCAAGTATCAGCATCGAATCTCAAGTTGTTTAACCAGTGTGTATATTAATGTACGACAGTAATATTGGTAATATTGAAAAACATGCAATCGAATAGTTATTGTATTGAAAATCGTTTTATGTCATGATACTTAAAATGGTATTCAGGATAATATTCGTTATTTTCGAAAAAAAAACACGAAAAAGTTTTGATTTTCTGTGTTTTATCTAAACATTAATTAAAAGCTCGTTGCCTTGCTTGTGTCGCGATCTTTTGTAGTCCGTGTTCGCTGCAGTTTATTATTCCGCACCATGTTCAAACAATTTGATCTTTTCCAGCTCCTTCAACATTAAGTGTAATTCAATGAACGTTTCATGATCATTACGTACTTTTTATATCATTACAAAAGTTAAATAGTAACCTGATTTGTTACCTCTTCATTATCCACATGATGCTCTTTTTTAAGTGTAGCATGTATTGTAAAGGTATATTACTACGTTTTCAGAAACCCAGTTTTGAGAACAGACGGTCATAAAACCTCGATTATATTAATAGCAAGCAACTAAACATTTAATAATTATTTGATTTTCCACAACCTACTTTTATCAAAAAGGACTCATTTAAAATCACATTTCAATATTCTGCAAGTGCTGCACGAAAACAAGTTTAAACACAAACAATTAAATTGAATAAAATAACAACAATATATTAAAGTGGGTATGCACGACTTTGTCAAATATTTATGAATTTATATAAAATGGGTAAAAAACTTAGTATACATATATTTCAATATAAATTAAAATAAAAGTTAAAAAAAATATGTATCGAAAAATTACGAAATAAGCCAGATATTTAGTTCTGAGATCGAAAACGTCTGTACAATCGTCTCTAGCGCTAATTTGTCTTTGCTGCATTTTATAAAATTCGTCTCGAATGTATAATTTTCTTGCCTATATTGTGCTATTGTAACATATTTTTATCAATATATTACAATTTAACACATATCAAAATCGTGCATACCCAATTTAGTGATGAATAAGTATGAAGCAAACAACGGGCCAACTCCAACATATTATTATAGAAAAGTTAAACTGATGTTCTTGTTCCACAACACCATCATATGTTCATGTATTTTTCACATCATTGAAACAAATATGTTATGACCTTTCGCTGCCGATTACATCTAGTTAGTTACTGACGAACGACGTATCTTACTTCGTATCCTGGTAAAACTGGAGTTGTTGTTCTTGGAGCTCTTCGTTGTATTCTCGGCTGGGCAGATAACGATGATATTGAACGGGAGGAAAGAGAAGCATGTACAGACCTACTTTGTGGAAAGCCTCTCCTTGACGCGAAGGGTCTTCTTGGCGATAAATGTTGGTTCACTTGTAAAGGAATATCCTGGTCTTGAATATCATGATACCTTATCAGAAACTCGGGGTAGTAAGCGTTTTTATCGAAAAGAATGAATATACTGGGATCATCAACTTTATCTACGCATGAATCATAGAGTTCATGGTCTTTGCCCGGTTTACCAGGAGGTCTTTTGTACTCCCTTTTTCCTCTGGTAAAGTAACCAACAAGCACCTAAGCCATGAACATGAACCTGTTCAGTTTAGGTGACGGCTTTGTGTAATTGTGACTGTAACTGGCATCTCTAGCAAAATATGCTCCCTTGCCATAAACCGTTGCATTCTTTCCGCATAAACGGAAATCAAAGTTGTTGATGCAGATTCCCCGCGCAGTATTCATACTGTCAGTTCCGTGGAATAGGTAACGCTTATCCACTGGCTTTGAATCCCCAAGTCTCTTCTGGTTATTAATCATGCTTTTCTCCTGGCTGAAATAATCTCTTATATCAGTTGAATTGCACATCCAGGCGTATTTACAACGTTTAAAAGTACTATAGTTACATATAAAGCTTAAATACAATATCAAGACGCATCAACCAGCGTTTGAAAGTGAAAGTGAAAAGACAACAATTTTCTCTAGAAGAACTGTTGTGCGGCTTCAAGCGCAGTACGGGTGGGGGTGTTTCGCAAATGCAGGTATTGTTTATATTGTAAATATTGGTTTGTATTATCATATGTTTCTTAACAACTAACAAGAAATAATATGTCCATATGGCACACATGCCACCGCATTCAACACATATGTCAAAAGCAAGCAGCTGTATGGTAACATTTCACCGTTGATCTTAAAGTAATAGCAAATGTACGAGTAATAAATGTGACCATTGACATGTAACTTTGATCTTTGAGGTAATGACACAAGTGTTACGTACGACATGTCGTCTAACGATGGCTGACATTTGCATAACATTATGTTTAAATGCATAAATGGTCAAGTTATAGCCAATAAAGGAAGTTTAGCACATACGCACGGAAAAAGCGAAACCAATGCTGCCTTTTTTTGAATGGCGAATACACATTATGTGAATTCGAACATTTGTGTTTTTTTTTATGTATGAAAAATTGAAAGTGTTATAAATAATTATTGTTACACCCAAGGTTGAAATCAACCAAGAAACAAGCCGGAAAATGATATTTAAGATAAAAAATGTAATTAAAAGGCCCGTAACTTCGCCAAATATCAATGGACAGGAACGAAACTCGAAATTGAACTGTAAGTCACGCAGACACCCACACATAAAAATCCAGTAAATATCTGAAAGCGTTCATGACAAAATCCGTAAACGGAGTGCCGGGCGGACGGGAAATACATACAGACAGACAGACAGATTGACGGACGGACGGACGTGCAGGCAGGCAGGTAGGCAGACCGACCGACAGACAGACAGACCCACCGACCGACAGACAGACAGAGGGACATTGTTACTGCAGTATCAAACAACAGAGGAATTATAACGACTCGTTATGGACTGACTTTTTGTTTTAAAAGAGGTAAAACACAACATGCAATACTTACTTGCAGAATGCTGACCATAAAGTGTGATTCTGAACTCGGTACACGGCTTGCAAAACATGAATATCAGGTAACATTGTTTGGTAGAAAGTGTGTGATACCTGTAATGATATATATACATGTAATTATTTATTATTCGGACGGAATGTTCATAGGCAACGCAATAGAAGACTTTTGCAACCCACTCATATTAACTTCTATTTAGAAAAATATGTTATATAAATTAAATACTGTGAAACACAATGTTATCATCAATAAGATCTAATACTTAAATAAAACAGGTTTAAACAAACATATTTATTTGTTTATTTTTTTCCGTCAAAAAACATCCGATGATGCAATTTCGTCCGCCGTCTAGAACAGCTAGCCGAACTATAATTTCTTGAACATTTAATTTTCGTTACATCCCTTAAAGTCATCAAAATAAGTGTACCACGCTTACCATATTAATAAAAATATTGCAATATAACATGTAAAAAGTGAAAACAAAATTATGTATAAGAACTATTGACAAAACCAAGATTTTCACGGCTACACAGCTATACCAGCTGAAGACCGATATTGTATTCTGGCGTAATTAATTTGAAGGAATCATAAAAAATATCAAATATTTACGTTTAAGCCATCAGGATCACTGAGAAGTATCACTACTAGTTCAAACGGGTGAGCTAGATCCCAAGGCATCCAAAACAATGGACGCTCGACATCAATAACATGACATGGGGGTCTGAAAAACAAGTGTAAAAAGTACAAGCCATGCATTACAAACGAGTGTACATTGCATCGTCTCAGTTGTATGAACAGACAGGTGTTTAAAGAAACGAAAGCTACTTGAAGTGTTATTTGTTTATGACTGCTTACGCGATATTTACGATATAAATTATATGAAAAATAAATGTAAGTGCATCCATTTTTCAACAAGTATACAGAAAACGCTTGACTGGTAACTCTATCGCGATGCGGTACACCTGAAGACATATTGCAACATCATATTTTAATGCATGAAGGCTCCAGAATCAAAATTGTACCAACAAAGAGATAAATACAGCTTATTTACTCTGAACTTGCAATTCCATCTTGGCACAATGCATTTCTAAAACCCTGACGTTTGAGTTTCCTAATTGCTCATGTTTTCAAATTTCTCTGAGTCATGCGAATGAAGTCAATCGAATAGTTCCACTTGTAATTCTCCCGTGAATACAGATATATGCGTTGGTTGGCAAGGAACTTTGTCTCAAGGGTTTGTTGAAGAGACGCCTGAGTGAAAACGTGTTCTTTGTTAAATATTCAGTATTCATACGACATCGTAACGAAGATGGTGCGACAAACAAACCAAACAATTTACAAATACAACATGTACCAATGATAAACATTATTACATTGCCATGAAAATAGTACATTATGAAATGCACAAATGCAGGTTGTCATTGGACTATAAAAGGTGCACGGTTTAATGTAAATAACATGAACTATCAATCTCAGATAATGCCCCTGTTATTGACGTTTTACCGCGCCTGTTTCAACGTTATGGCAAATATACCTACACTACTACTTCTAATTTTCTAATATTTAAACTCAACACATAGAGTAATCATTAAAAACGTCTTTTAACTTAAAATGACGTTGTAAATAATGACTTTATTAAAAAAGTTCTATTAAATTGTGCCCGATTTGGACAAAGATATAACTACGTTTGTAAATAAACATTGCATAACATAAACGTATAAGACGACGCGTTGTACGTAACACTTATTTCCTGTCTCTTTACCTTATAAGTCAAGGCCATGCTTAGATGTCAAAGGTCAAATTTACCACGAAAACTAATGCCTTTGCTATTACGTTATGGTCAACGGTCGAATTTAACTATACAGTTGCTTGTTTTTGACATAAGTATAGTTTTGATAAATAGTTGAATGCAGCAGCATATGTGCACTATGGACACATGTCTTCTTTTGAATTGTAAAGAGACTTTGCTAATGTGAACCATTGTAAAAAAAATACAAAATCGGTACTAGTTTTTGTATGCTTTTAGGCAATCGTCTAGATGAAGATGAAGCGTCATGATTCTTGATTATGTCCGACTTTAGAATACATCGAGCTATTTTAACCATTCTTTGTCATGTACGATATTGCATATCGACAGATATGTCAGGATGGTTAAATATTTTTTGAAATTACATACTGTGAAACAGGGAAATTGTATTCTTAAACAAGTTGTAGTTTTACAAAGATTAGAAATTGAACGTAAAAATAATGCTAACAATTGGTCATCGAAAATACGGGACATTCTTAACCAAACCGGTTTCACCGATGTATGGCTATTCCCCGAATCTGTTAACAATGATCACTTTATCCCGTTATTCAAAAACAGATTACGAGACCAGTATATTACCAACTGGGATGTCAGTGTGACGGCGTGTAGCTCAATGATCCTATATAAGGAACTCAAACCGGTTTTTGAAAGATCATCGTATCTTGATATTGTTGTCAACAAAAAACATAGGAACATTATTGCAAAATTACGTTTGTCCTCTCACAAATTATTCATAGAAACGGGCAGACACCAGAATATTGACAGAGATCAACGCAAATGTATATTATGTAACCTTAATGACATCGAGGATGAATTTCACTTTGTTCTTAAATGTCCTTATTATAATGATGTTAGGAATGCATTAATTCCGAACTATTATAGAATCCGGCCAAATATGTTCAAGTTTATTAAACTACTTAATAGCTCAAACAAAACTGTATTAAGAAAGCTAGCCATGTATTGTTTAACATGCTTTAAAATAAGAGAAAATGTCATATATATGTAGTGTTAAATACAAATACATTTTTACAAAAAAATAAGGTCAGAAATATGTAATTATACCTATATTTGTAAACCTATATGCATAACATTGTGTGACCACTGTGTATTAAACCCATCCATGTACCATTCTCACGAAATATGTTCACGAACTATGTTTATTTCGTGTTTATTTAGATTATTTATTCTTTAAAATGATGTGTGTTTTTGTGTGTACTTCAACGCATGCTGTTATTTATATGTATGTTAATGACGATGAGCTTCACATGCTTAAGTCAAAAATAAACTATTCTGTTCTGTTCTGTTCTGTTCTGATATTTAGTTAAGCACTAATGTTGCCATAACATAAAGTCATGTTAGTCATTTCATACGAAAGTCATTTAATTGTTTGCGCTTGTTTCAAAATTAAGGCGCCAGTGTATATAACGTAGTTTACCCTCATCACTAGGTGGTTATGTAATTAAAAAATGTTGACAATATTATTTTCTTGTATACCTAATGATAAAATATGACATTTCTGCAGTGAAATAACAGCAGTTAAAATAAACAAATTGTTATTTTCACCGGTGAAAAGAACACATTTTCGGAACTACAGTTGCTATTTTTAGATTATCATATCAAGATTATCATATTTTTTATGATCACGAGTGAATTAAAATCGGTATTCCACAGAATCCAACAAATTTTCTTTTTATGTTATGCTTTTTTCACCGTTTATTTACATTGTAAAGGACTTTCGCTGGAATAATAACGTCATCTTGTGTATTGAAATGCGTTGAGGCACCCCACGGGAGAAAGGGTAACTTTTCAGCGAAAGGGAAACAGCTTTAATTATTATTTAATTAATTATTTTCTTCGAAAAAGGGCATAAAATAAACAGAAAATTTGTTCAGGTCAGTGTAAGATCGTTTGTTATTTCACTCGTTATCGTAGAAAAATATTATTTTCGCTCATGGCGAAAATATATTTTCTATGATCACTCGTGAAATAACAAACGATCTTCACTGACATGAACAAATATCCTCTATATCCTCACGCTTTTAAAAGCGTGGGAATATTGTATTGATCTCCGCCGTTTGTCATGGACATTATCTCCTCCTACATTATTAGCACTAGAACCTTGAAACTTACACAAATGGTAGCTATGAGCATTTGTGCGACGGTGCACTATTTGGAATTTTGATCTGACCCCTAGGTCAAAAGTTATGGGTAAATAAATGGGTAAAAACACTCAATTTACTAATAAAATGCGACGCACATGATAATAACTTTTGACCTAGGGATCAGATCAAAATTCCAAATAGTGCACCGTCGCACATATGCTCCTAGCAACCATGTGCGTAAGTTTCAAGGTTCTAGTGCTAATAGTGTAGGAGGAGATAAAGTACAATGGGGGTTGGGGTGGGGCCCAAAATTTTGTTTTAACATAACTTCTTCATTTATTCACCAATTGATTTCAAATTAATACTGAACATCTCTTATGACAACACGGTCTATCTCGACTATTCATGTCCATATTACCCACCCCAGGGCCATTGATAAAGGTAAAGGCAGCTTGGTTCCCGTCCTCTTTCAAATTTATCCAGAGGTCCACGGGTACTACTTCGCCGTACCCCCCCCCCCCCAAAAAAAAAAAATTCGTACCCAAAAATGTTAGTACCCAATTTTGTTCGTACCCAATTTTTGTTCGTACCCATTTTATGTTCGTATCCATTTTTTTTCGTACCTAATTTTTTTGTAGCCCAATTTCCACGTACCCCCACTTTTTTCGTACCCAAATTTTTTGTCCTACCCCAATTTCCCCGTACCCCCCCATTTTTTTTCTTACCCGAACATTGTTCGTACCCAATTTGTTTCGTACCCAAATTTTCCTACACAACTTTTTTTTCGTACCCAATTTTGTTTGTACCCTACATTTTTTTCGTACCCATTTTTTTTCAAACCCAATTTATTTTTCTTACCCTACTTTTTTTTCGTACCCATTTTTTTGGGGGGGGGCATAATTTTGTCATACCCAAAATGTTCGTACCACAATTTTTTTTCCTACCCAAAACTAAATTAACGTTTTTGTCAATATTTTGCTAAGGAAATATAATCAATTTGAATTATGTATTTATGTATCATTTATGTTTTCGCTTCGTGTTTGAAATTAAAGAAAGCGTGAAAATCAATTTCGGCAGACGTTGGACGATGGCGCCACACAAGAATTTAACGATAGTCAATTCTCGAAAGCCCCAGTAAAGCTGATCGATTTGGTCTATGCATAAATAGGCAATAAATGTGGTTGGAACAACTATACATTTTTGCAAATGTGCTCATGTTAATACACTTAAAGCATGTTTAATATATTCATATATCTTTCAAAGTTGACCTTAAAGTAATAGCAAATGTACGAGTTATCAATTTGACCATTGACATGTTATTTTGATCTTTGAGGTAATAAGACAAGTGTTAAGTACGACATTCGTCCAACGATTTCTGACACTTGCACCACATTATGTTAAAATGCATAAATGGTGAAGTTATAACCATTTTTGTTCGTACCAAAATTTTTGTTCGTACCAAAATTTTTGTTCGCAGCCATTTTTTTTCGTACCCAAATTTGTGTTCGTTCCCAAACAATTGTCGTACCCCAATTTTCCCGTACCACCAAATTTTGGTCGTACCCAAAATTGTTCACATCCAATTTTGATTCGTACCCAAATTTGTTTCGTATTCTAATTTTTCTCGTACACAAATTTTGTTGCCTACCCAAACATTTTTCGCACACAACTTTTTTTTCGTACCCAATTTTGTTTTTCGTACACAACTTCGTTTTCGTACCCAATTTTTTGGTACCAAACTTTTTTGGGACCCAATTTTTTGTTTCAAACCCAATTTATTATTTGTACCCAAATTTGTATTCGTACCCAACTTTTTTTTCGTACCCATTTTTTAGGGGCATAATTTTTTCGTACCCACAATTTTCTAACCCAATTTTTTTGTACCCAAATTTTTGTACACACATACACAATTGTGGTGATGTAGATAAACTTAAATTGATGCTTTTACATCCATCCTCTTCAAAAGCAACGTCACACCAGTACTGTCAGAACTTTGATTCTTATTTGTCATTGATCATCCCCACTCTCCAACTTGGAGCGGTGGTATTATGTGGTTATCTCCGCCGTCTGTCCGTCCGTCCGTCCTGGCCACTATCTCTTCCTACACTATTAGAACTAGAACCTTGCAACTTAAACACATGGTAGCTATGAGCATATGGGCGACAGTGCACTATTTGGAATTTTGATCTGACCCCTGGGTCAAAAGTTATGGGGGATGCGAAGGGGCCGGGTCAGAGATTGTCACTCATTTTTTAGGTTATTTTACATTAACTTCTTCATTTCTACACCGATTCACTTCTAATTGATACTGAACTTCTTTTGTAACAATACGGCCAATCTCAACTTTGCATGGCCCCATTACCAATCCTGGGACGCCCCGCCCACATAGACCACGCCCACCCAAAATTTTGTTTTAACATAACTTCTTCATTTATTCACCAATTAAATTCAAAAATTAATACTGAACATCTCTTATGACAACACGGTCTATCTCAACCATCCATGTCACACCCCGGGGCCCCACCCAAATTTGCCTTTAATATAACATTTTTCGGCGTGCGGATACGCGTCGGCCTCTGCCGCGCCATTTCTATTTTTTTTATGTGATGCTTAAAGATATACAATTGTAGCTTAAGGTTTTGTTTGTAATTGGGATAAAGGTGCAATGATGCAACGTCAATAACAGGAGTATGGACAGAGGTTTATACTAAATAAGTTTAAGAATAATGTAAATCATGTTGCATCGACTTAAAGAAAACACAAAAAATAAACCTACACTTCACAATGTTAATTTTACAGAACATAAGAAAGGCAATCAATCAGGCTAAAATAATTTTATAGTCATAGGAAGTTAGACCATATTGTTATAAGCATACTACTCGTACCGGGTTCGAAAGGCTTCCATTTGTTATCGCTGTCTTTCCAGTACCATGTCCAATGCAGTAAATCCTCCATCTTGAATAAAACAGTTTAGAATGATATTGATTATATTTAAATCACCAATGAAAAGATACAAAGGAAGCAAGTATCATTCCAAAACACTAATATCTTCTTGTTTGCTTAAGGTAGAAATTAAATTGATTATATTTAAATCACCCATGAAAAAACACAAAGTAAGCAAGTAACATTCCAAAAATTAATATCGTATTGCTTGCTTAGGGTAAAATGACCTATTGATTAAAAATGCGGATAACCTGTTAACATTTTTCAAACTTCGTAACATTTACATGTCTATGTGAACGATTGCCGTTAAAATGCATCGTTATAATTAACATATATATTATGGAAATCTGGAAGACAAGGAATCTGTATCAAAATTTAGAAAAGGCGTTTTATTCATTAACCACCGCGAGCTACTTATGGATAACCAAACTAGTATGCCCAACTCAATATTAAGTGTGCATTATACTAAATAATAGTAAAACAATTTACGAATTACTGTATTCTATGCTGATAACAACAAACAAAAAATAGGTAAACATTGTTATCTTCCCTTAAAGTACATTTAATTGAATGCAGTTAAAGTCATTAATTCTTTACAATAAAAATTAATAGTATTTATGCATATACATTCACCATTATTGTTTGAATTATTTTCATAAGGTAAACATGAAACAAATACAAAAACAAAACGCTTTACAATAAACATATAACACGAAAATTTGGCGTTTTGTGCAGAAGAAAAAATTGAACATCGAAAAAATTATATACAATTTGTATGTCTTGTATTGCATACTCTGAAGTGTAAAATCATTAATATACCCAAGCGTGCACATGGTGTACTTATTTATTTTTTGAAAACCAAAATCAACTTATCTTGAAAATGTGTCATTTACATTTTAACTTCGAACACGTATATGTATTGATGCCATGGACTGTTAATCTATTCAGCGCTAATCGCAAGGAAATGATAACTAATCCATTGATATTTCCTTTTGAACATTGTTTAACACTTCAAATATACCCGGTATGTTATTCGTACGGATACTCATGTTGCTAATATTTTTAATGAAAGTAACATTGAACCACTTACAGAAGTTCTTGGAGTCGCGTACTCTTCAGTTCGTCTTCCAACTGTAAATAATATAGAATAGTGCATTCTTGGAGTGAAGCAGTGCATTATGTCAAATGTTATCAACTTATCAAATATGTATTTTACTATGTCAAGACATGGGTATGTGCAACACAAATGTATCTACTGAAAGATTTGTAAGAGCATTTTAAGTTCCAGCATTGTATCGATAAAATCCTAACTGTTCATAATACTCATCTAAAAGAGATATTCGACATAATAATCTGTTGTTAAAATAATATACTATTGGGCAAACGTAATATCTCCCATGCTCTGCATCACAATAGGGTGTAGAAAGGTTACTAGACAGTTACAACAATAAAACAATATAAATAGCAGCAACGTTATGCGCTTGTGTAACATTTGGTAGACGTAAGTTTTGGTCTAAGAACGCAAATTCAAGTATCCTTGTCAAACACATAGGCAGTCACATCAATTGCATTGGACTAAGATGCAATCGAGAAATCCTACACGAACTTTTTGTATAGCAATGGTCTGATTGTTTGTTCGAATTAAATCTAAAAGCAAATGCCATTGGGAAAGATACGATTAAACTATTAAACATTTCAATTTGGTTACCTTTAATAATACACTCAAGTTATTGTATGTTGTGCTTTCGATTTTATGGACTTGTATAATTGACCATCAACATCCAGGCTAAATAATAGGAACATGTATAGCATGCTAGGTACTCCTTTTAACGTGCGCAAGCACCAGTATGATTTAACATTGAACGTTCAAAGCGAGGAACAATTCATCATTATTGTCACTGTGTCATGTTTTGATCACCTGAGCACAACGAGCTCATGGTAAGTTTTTTGGGATGCCGTTATGTCCGTCGTTCGTCTGCGCGAAAGGGCATTTCTTCGTAAGTAGGTCAATTTGTAAAGCCGTCAACTTTTGCTTCAAACTATATCCCTTCCTAAACCGTTGCCAAAATGGTAAAAAAATGACTGGAGTTGTCTGCTGGAACATGCTTATTGCCAAATCTTTCCGCACTAAGGACAAGTGCGCAATATTGGTTTTATAAACGAAAACTTAAATTATATTCGCAAATGAGACATTAAAACTTTTAAGATAGAAATTGATTATGTAGAACGGTACGATCGTATAATGGTCATCTACGAAGTATGTTCAAACCATGTCTCTGGTATCAATATTAGTCGCGCCTGGAGACCAATTATCTATAGGAACTAATAAAAACAAATACTTCTTCATGCCCTCTTCTCAAACCACGCGCCCTCGAAGTTTTATATATGTTGTGTGACAGCAGATAGGGGTCCTGTTTAAAATATGTAAATGTAATCTTTCTTTGTTCAAACAAGGCCACGTTTTAGTGTAGAGTTTTTTTTTAAATATATATAGTTTTCGAAATTAAAAGGCGAAGACTAAAATGCGTTTTATAATATGGTATAAAGGTATTCAACTGACTTTGTTAACAATGTGTTTGGGGCTAAGATGGCCACACTTGGTGGAGTGAACGGGAATTTATTTTACATACTTCTACAGCAAAACAACATCAAACATCTTTGAAACCGCTATTACAACTTCTGATTTTTAGTAAGTGCAATCAGAAATTGGCATCTAAAATACTATGTCCAAAGTATCCACCTGGCTCTATGACTGGCCACGTTTAAGTGATCATATTGTTAATAAAGAAGCTACTTCAGTTGATCGCGGATGGATGGATACAACATCCTAAAAGCATTTGATTACGCGTTTTGGCGTGACTGTATACCATAATAATAACCTTATATTGAATATCTCCCTTTCTGTTTTTTTCAATTAAACAAAATCTATATAACTGGTGATATCATATTTATGGAAAATATGACTTCATTATGATGTTTAGCAAGACAAAAGTCTTTCAAACTGTCGTGGCAAGCATTAGAACAAAAGCCGGTACTAACATTACTAACTGTACAATGTCGCACTGTGGTGCATACTCAGTCAACGGAAATAAAATAATAATAAAAATAATAATCTGCAGAGTCCTTCATTGATGATTGATTTATTAAGGTAAAGTGTGATAAAATATTGCGTCACTTTTTTTTGGTTTGATGTCGTACATATTAATTTATTTTAATGTCGTATTCACACGATTGGTTAGCACTAAATAATGGTCATTCGGAAAGTGACAATATGATTCTCATAGCAATGTCTATGGGTGCCACCATCTCAATATTTCACTATTAGTTATTGTCACGGTATATATAAGACAGCTAATGATAATAAATACGTACACTGATTTTTACGTGGAAAATCTGGACTCGGTTGCTCATCATGATGTCGCAAATTTTCATTTTGGACAATATCTCGATAATGATGGCCGTCTGGACCAGGATTTCTACGTGGTAAATCTGGACTCGGTTGCACATCATGATGTCGCAAATTTTCATTTTGGACAATATCGCGATAATGATGGCCGTCTTGACCAGGATTTCTACGTGGTAAATCTGGATTCGGCTGCTCATCATAATGTGGTAAATTTTCATGTTGGACAATATCTCGATAATGATGGCCGTCTGGACTATGCTTTTTAAGTGGTAGAATTGGATTCGTTTTCTCGTCATAATGTGGCACATTTGCATATTCAACAGTATCTGGATAATGATGGCCGTCTGGACCATGATTTCTAGGTGGTACATCTGTATTCGGTTGCTCGTCATAATATGGCAAATTTTCATATTCAACTATATCCTGATAATGATAGCCGTATGGACCATAATTTCTAGGTGGTAGATCTGGAATCGGTTGCTCGTCATAATATTGAAAATTTTCGTTTTCCACAGGGTCCTCATCAGCATCTGAAAACGTATTAATGTATTAAAGTTAAATTAAACTGTATTATTTAACACGGACTATATCCGTTTTCTTTTTTTATCCAGCTTGTATCATGTCCATGTAAACATTTCAGATGATCGTTTTAGATGGCTCAGAATACCATGTTCTTCATACACATATACATATCCTTTAAGTCCAGCTGTACTAGCAGGAGAGACACCTTATTATATTGTACTTCGATTCATTAATGGAAGAGCCTAATTGCACAGTAGTTGACAGATTGAAGCCGTATACTACAATTTAAATGTTGCCTGTTCATAATATGTTAATTTCATATTGACTATAACAAAAAAAATTGCATTACCACGTTGTTTATATAGTGAACGCCCATGATCTAGCGGTATGCATCCATTTGAGTTCACATCATCAAATACAGACAGGGGACAATGCGTGTACACCAAAATATCTGCTCACAATTGTCATGTTTTCTATGACTAACATCCGCATTATGTGTCGATAACTGTGTTTAGTATTTATAGCATTTGTTCATGTAATAAAAAATATTTTCTTAAGAAAAGGTATGAGGATGGTTATAAAAAAAACACATAATTGAACAACTTAGGAATGATGTTACATGATGGTCAACAGTTTATGCGGTTGATGCAGCAGTCATGCCATGGATCAGATTTTTATATAGTGCTCAATATCTAAAAAAAACTCATTTCATTCATAATGTCTTTTAAGCTACATCTCTCAACATAAGTACAAAATAGCTTAACATTGTGAACGTAGAAACCACAAAAGCCTGTTTTCTTACAAAACATGCTAAGCCCAACGCATTGGCGAAAAAAAGTACGTCACGATATACATGTATGTAAAAAAGAACATGACGCTAATCAAAGTTCCTTGTTTTCAACGAATTTTAGCTATTAGCTAATCGATTGGAATTCCCCTTAGCAAAAGTTGCATGCTGCAGCCTCCAATCGTAACACCTCACAACAATGTCATTGTAAACTGCAACGTTTTCCCTGCACGCTATTCGAAAAAATGAAACCACAACTAGTGTCATAAACTGAACAAAATTCATGAAATCAATATTAATTTTTTGAAAGAAAAGCATTCGACAGGTCAATTATTTAGTATTTTTTAACCAACATAAAACATATCAAACTGCTCATTTTTCATTAAAGAAATATAAAAAAACATTTTGATTTATATGTGTTTAGTTGTTGTTCATACTGGTATGGATGTATTCTTGTTGTTTATTAGCCTGTCATCCATTATCAAACACATTAAGCAAGTTAAAACATGTCAAGAAAAACAATGTTTCTTGTTTCTGATATAAATTCAAATGCATTTAATTATATATACACTAAGTACTGTTTAAAAATTGTGTATCTGTTCAGTTTGCTATTCTAACTGTGAACCATGTTTAAAAGTCATTGTAAAGAAAGAACTTTGCAACTATTATTTGTAATGTGTTTGCCTATGTGTTCTTCACATGTGCAAAGAATAGGGAATACTTTAAAACAAAGACGCCATTATTTCTCGTGATTTGTATACTCATTGGATGTCAATGACATGTGAAGATTTATATAAATGTTCCTCAGTTTTGGACAAAATGTTGCATTAATTTGTTAAACCGATATCATAAAATAGATGTGTCAGTTGTGTCAGTGTGTTACCTTAATGTCAATAAGTGGCATGTAGTCTCCTGCACCTGACAAATCCATTGTGTTTATATGCATTGTCCTGCTTAGTATTTCAATAAATTTCAAAATAAAAAAACAATACAATTTCTGTATTTCCATAGCAGCTCTATTCTCTCTTTACTATGACCAATGTCTAGAATACGTATTTCTGAATATTAAAACTACTGAAAACACAATTTAAAAGTATTTAAAAAAAATACGTCAAGTTTTAATATGAATTATATGCAGTTCTTATTTCAGATCTTGAATAGTTCAATTTAATTACTACGTTAAAACTCATTGATCAAATACAGACCAGAGCAACGTAGAGAAAAATAACACATACACATGCATGACGCATTTCATTCGTGACATAAACGAATGCATCAGTTTTTAAATGTATTTGTTGTTTTTAAATGTATTTGTTTTGTTTTTACGTGTGCAAAACCATTAAATCACAGGAGTTTCAAAGTTTATTGTCTAGTCCATGACATGTACAATATAATAATACATACAATAACACAATTTACAAACATGCATGGCCAATCTTATAGATTTGTAAAAGACATTTAAGTGTGTAATATTACACTTAAAACTATTGCTTTTTTCTTTTCTTTTTTACAAATACATGTTTAAACCTACATCATAATGCCCCTGTTAACCTTATGTTAAGCACCTGTAATAAAATATTGAAGTTGGTAAAACACTGGTGATTGTAAAACTGGGTACTAATGCGCATAGTTAAAATGATGTAAAAAAAGCGACTACCTAAGTGAACTGGTTTACAGCGGCATTCTGTATTTTAATAAAACAGTTATTTAAGATGGTTAAAAAATAAGAAACATTTGTGTTATAAACCACTAGTTACATTAAAACCTATAGAACTATAATTGAGCGTTAAAGAGAATTTATCATCTTTAATCCTATATAATAGATTTTATACACAAAGACGCTCAATATACCTTCAAATTATGACTAGAATTTCTTACTATACACAAGTACATTATACGACAAAGATAATAAATATACTATCGCTACTATTTACATAAAATAAGAAACACTACTACTTATTTACACATGTAGAACTGTCTTCTTTGTAAAATTAAAAAGCAGGTTTTGGCTAAAATTCTTGTTAATCCTTCATTGATAAAAAGGGATTTCAGCTTATCGCTATTCGACATGTTCATAAAATTTGGAGTAGAAACAACAGCTTTTTCCACAAGATTATATCTGATATCATTATACATGCTACATTCTAATAATACATGACATTCATTTTCAATTGTATTATCTCTACAAAATGGGCAGAAGCGTCTGTCAGCCGGTAGTCCTTCATACCTGCCTGTCTCGAGGCGAATCGGAGCAACACCACATCTAAATTTACACAGGGCCGATCTATGACTCTTAGGGATTATTAACTTGCAATATTTCTCAACATCAAAGTTCTGCTTAAATGTACAGTAGCTTCTAAGCTTATTTCCACCTCCACCTGATACACCATTACTAGAGTTAATTCTCTGTAGCCAATCTTCTTTATATTCATTTAACATAAACTGTTCAATGTCCTTAACAAGAACACCTTTGGATATAGGTCTAGCAACATCATAATGATGTCTAAGATTGCAATGAGATAGATGTTTTCGCACATAGAAAAACCAATTTTTACATCTTTCTGATTTGGTGCTAGCCCAGAGTGCTATGCGCTTGTTTAATCTAGAGGAATTGGTAGTGGAAAGACGGGCCCAGTAATTTGCCACCACATGACTGCAAGCAACAAATTTATTGATGAGGAGAATAAGTCCATTTTTGTAGATTAACATTAACAAATGTGTACGTGTTAACGGGTTTGGCGGTGTTTATACTCAAAAGAACAAAGCAGTAGTGTGCGTTAATTATTTACAATGAAACACAAACAGTTGTTTATCGCATTAAAACAAATTCGTAAATATAGTCGTTGGTTTTGCAAATCGTTTGTCATCGTGTTATCCTGTTATATATAGGCAATCATTAATTTGCATTTTTTTAAATAATTATTTTAAAAGTGTGGGTTGTTTCTTCAATATACTTCGTAGTTTTTCTCTACGTAACAAGCTTCAAACTCACACGATTTGATCAGATTGGGTATTATTTCATTAATTCGATTATATCAAATAATTTAAACAACGCATGTGGTAGTCGTGCAACAACTATTTACCCCATTTACAAATTGGCATACATTGATTCATTAAAACACAGGTCGGCTGGCTCGGGACAACATACAGGGAAAACAACATAGTGCATTAGCCTGCAGTACATGCTCTAATGAATAAAATCAAGTTCCAGTCACCGGAAAAAAATCTGATTTTAGTTGGTTTTGACAATATGGGTTATGAAAATAGTTGACTCTAAAAATAATTATACAAATGTTATTCATTTACAACCAACACTCAATAAGAATGTTAATATTGAATCCTGTATCTATCAGTTAACGTTTACAGTGACAAAAACAAACCTCATCATTGCTTCCGTTTTTCAAAATTCCACTGTTGAATTTGAATGACACATACGAAAATATACTTACTTATTATTTATATGTTTGATCTACATGTCACAACGTATTTTAGTTTTATATAGACATTAACATAAATATCCACACATTACCATTCCATTTTTTTAAAGCGCAATTGTGCAGAATTAGAAAAGGAAATTAAATTTATAACAGTACGAAAAATATACTTAAGAGGTAATTTTGGACAATAGGAGTAACACAGGTTAAATGATGTTCATGTCATTGTTAAAAGTCAGAAGGCAAACGCAGAATGAAATATGCGTACATGCAAGGGGTGAACATAATATAATATTTATATAGTTTCACCAGACAGTTAATGTAACTGGATATTGTTAAAAAATAAATAAATGCTTAATGCATTTTATAATTTATATTTATAGTATTAAAGATGAAACATCAAATTTGTGTTTGCTTTTTAAAATTGTCACTATATGGACACAATTAGACTGGATAATGTGTTGTAATTATTTGACCCTAATTACATCTGCACGAATGTACATACTACCCACAATATTACTAAGTAATCAGTAAAATACAGTAAACGTATTCAAAAGATATAATCCTTGCAAAAACTCTCTGTATAAATCGTCATATTCATTACGGATATTTTAAACTTGGCTATTTTTCGTATACGTAAATGTAAATGGTTTAACATGCATAATTATGTAATATAAATTTTGTTGTCTAAGAATGTTGATTTGGTTTGAGTAAAACAGTTCGTCGCAGCTATTAATTCTGCCTATACAGAGAATAATACGGATCTGAAGACGGTTGGGACGTCATTAACAATAACATTATCAGTATGATTTGTCCAATAGATAACAAATCAGTTTTCCTATTTTTCATAATAGGAATACATATTTGCAAATAAGGTTTCTTTTTTTCGCTTACGATTCTTTATAGTTGTATTTATTTGATTTATCCCACTAATAACTGATTGTTTATCATAATTAAGAGTCAATGGTCAAACATATAGACAAGAAATTCATCAATATCGTATGACTTCGGAACAATATACGGCTCATGCAATATGTTACACTCGATGCATTATAAATCACTTGACTTCACGTGCGTAGGACGCAATCGATTAATGACGTCGTGCAGATCTGTGTAAAGTCAAACGAGGACGCGCGGGTGTTACATTTTAAAAGTGAATCGGTGTATGTGTATTATACGTATATCATTAAATACAATGCGTATTCGGAATTAATGGCACAACTGAATCCGGCGTGATTAATTGAATTGCAATTCACTAAGGTGCAGATAGTAACTGGCTTCTCGGCTAGTTGCGGTTGCGGAATAGGGACTCAGTCTCTTAGATTAACGAAGAATTACACAATTATGTTCAGCTTAATAGTAATTTGAGGAACATGTTCAATATGATGTAATGTTCGATGGAAATATGGACATTTTAATGTTCAAGCGGAGGGTTATTTCGTAGGTGAATACTTAATAGCTTTATGTTAATCAAAGAAAGTACACAAATAATCACCAAATGTACCAACTGTTTGAAAATTGAGAATGTATTTTTGAACAATGGGAAGAAATGGGAAACATGTTTCAATTCCATTCCAACTAATATGCGAGGGGTTAAGCCAATAGAATGTTGATTTGAAAGACCAACGACGACAGTCGTTGAAAAACCATCCAAAAGATACACTTTTTGTAAGTAAGCATCTAGAGCCATATTTGTTTTTCTTCGAAAACAATTAATGAATTTAGGAAGCATATCATAATTATCATCATCATGATCATCATCATCATTATCTTTTCTTCAGAAAAAGTATAAAAACATAGCCATGGTTTGTAGAAAAAACAATACCAAAGGGTGCAAAATCAGCAGTTCTGCAGCATTGCTTTTTGTGCGAAAACAGCCTGGTAAACCATGTTTTGAAGTGCAAATACAAAGACAAAAATATCAGACAAGGAAAAGTGACCATGTTAAATAATTTTTAAATAATGCACCTTGAGTTATATTTATCTCGCACTGTACCACGCCTGCCGTATGGGATACAAACTTTCCTGTTAAAATGTACTTCTCCGGCCCAAACAAATTCCTACCCACGGATTAATCAGATCTATCAAAATGTATGTAAAATATGTATGGGCTTCGAGCCTATTGTATTCTAGGAGATGCAATTGATAAAAAAGGGACAGTATGCTCTCAAGTTGTTTAAATATTGATATTAACAATTAAATTATTAATTAAAATTACATAAAAACATTTACGAACATGCTCTTTGGTTGTCATCATAGTCAGGTGATTTTCTCCCGCGTATACACGAGCAACTTTTCAATCTTCTCCACATGGCTTATTCTGAAATATGTTCAAACAATGGCTATAACTAAATACTAACTGGAGGTAGTTCAGAAAATTGTCAGCGATGGGCTTTACAATACAATGAATCATAATGTATTTCATGTCTTTGATCACCTGCTCTGTATAGTTGAGTACTAAGTACAATTTTTTAATGTTAATAAATAAAAATGCAATAAATTATTTAAAAAAAGGTTACACTTCCATTGCACAAAAATTATATGATGACAAATCATGGTATAGGTGGTCAGCGTTGATTATATTCATTTAGCTCCATAAGATAAGCATGCAATACCAACGTGATAAGACCATAAATATCTTAATCACAATGCATTTTTTCAGAGGACTGACATGTCTATCATCGTGTTTTAATTGTGTGTTGTTGTTGTTTTTTCTCTATAGAGTGTGCTTTTGCACACTACTACCCTAGTCAATGACTCTGCCGAATGTAGTGGAAGTAATTAAATTGTTGGAATGAATGCTGTAATAGTATTGATGTATTTAAAATAAAATGTAAATCATATATTATGGGTTACCTGCTTTTAAGAATTAGTGAATAAACTTAATTCGCTTATAAAGTTATAACATACAACCATTACACACACACAATTAGACAACCCAGTATAAAGACTAGGATCAACATATAATTGACAACTGTTCGTAGCCAAGACAAGTGCAACACATTTTAATCAAACTGTCAATATAACAATCTTTCATATTCCACACATTGTAGGCTTTAAAGGGGCCTTTTCACAGATTTTGGCATTTTTTTAACTTATTCATTAAATGCTTTATATTGATAAATGTAAACATTGGATCGTAAAAGCTCCAGTAAAAAATCAAGAAAAAAATTAAAAAAAGGAAAAGAACATTGCCCGGAGTAGGTTTCGAACCAGTGACCCCTGGGGTCCTGCCAGAGTCCTGAAGTAAAAACGCTTTAGCCTACTGAGCTATTCCGCCGAGTACACACTCGTGACGTATTTTATACCTTATATAAGTAATCTTCGTAGTTTCACAAAATTTAACGACAAAAACAGAACTCTCCAAATTATTCAATCGTTTCGCGTTGCAACGCTTTATAATTTTTAGGTTTTAAAATCGTCGAAAGATGCATATAATGGCTATATTAGAGCATGGTTAATGTTCAGTTTTACTGTTTCCTCACAAATATCATAACTAAAACGAAAACTTACGAATCTGAAACAACTTTTTTCAATTTTGTCAATTTACCAAAGCGTGAAAAGATCCCTTTAAAATCTTAAATGTTTTTTTATAAATAGTTGCATAATTTTAAACTTGGGTCGATATCATTAGACAATACATAATATTGGTTATGACTGACTAACAATTAATGCAAACCTAACAAAAAGAAATATACTTCACTAAAAAACAATGTATTTTATCATTGAAAGTATAAAAACGATAGTTAATTTAATGAATGCGCTTAAAGACCATAGCCTACCATCTTCGGTACAATTTATTTATTTTTTTTACAGTATAATTGATCATTTTTTCAATGAAAGAGGAATCTAGACCTGGAATATATTATTCCTTCAGTGAGTCTTAAGCACTTAATAAGTTTGCTTAAACAGACCTCAGTCATTCCAGCGTTCCTAGTTTTTCCTAGTTTTTTATAGTTTCAGGCCTTCAACCGTTCCAAGTTTTTCCTACTTTTCCAACTTTTTCCTACTTTTTTATTTCCTCCCTTCTTTTTCCTATTTTCGCACTAAAAACTCCGACTATTCTTACTTTTTGCTGAAAAAAAATTGTTAGATGTATTTTCATAATGTAAAAGCTGTAAAACTGGCAAGTTTCTGTTGAGGAAAGGTGTGCCAAGCAGCTCCAGCCATCTAATTTTAATTCTTGTTTTTAAGGTCAGTATTGGAGTTATTAATTATATAGCTTGTTGTAGTGTGGGTAAAACTCCAGAAGCATCCAGAAACACTTAATAATATATCTAACAATAGTATGCACTGCTGAGGGTATTTGGTTACTTTCAAATGTATAATTCTAACATCAAATATTATAAGCAATAAAACAATATGAAGAGGGTGGTTACACATTCTACAAAACAGGGAAAATTAGCAGGTAAAAAAGTCCCTGTAAAGAACAATCAGGGAATTTCAAAATTTGGCAAAAACCAGTGAATTATCAAAAGATGCTTTCCATTAAAAATTTAACCGAGATTATTTTAACTAATAAGGTGTTCGTGTATTTACAATTTGAAAGTAACCAATATTGTAAAGTTATGACCAGCAAAAGATGTTTAAAAAATAATGTAATTTGCTGCAGCTTTATCTGTTTTTCTGTTACTTGCTGTTACATATCCTAGTAATAGGTACGGAATCCGGATAGTGCCATCTATAATCTCGCACTTCTTTCATCAAGGGCGACACTAGACACATGAAGCGATACTTGATATTTTTTTTACAGTCGCGGCGACGCACGATATTTTTTATTGACCGTCGTGACGACGCACGATATTTTTATTGACAGTCGCAGCGACGCACGATATTTTAACACGATATATCGCCCTTGTGTAGGTTGCCCAAAAGGAGATTTATCGTGTTAAATACATCGTGCGCCGCCGCGACTGTCAAGAAAACTATCTTGCGTCGCAGCGACTTTCGAGAAAAATATCAAGTATCGCTTCGTGAGTCTAGTGTCGCGTTCAAAGGGCTACACTAGACACACGAAGCGATACACGATATTTTGCGCGACAGTCGCGGCGACGCACGATATTTTATTTTTCAAATTTCGCCCATATTATCAGAACCTCGTGTATCGTGGTCGAATTTCAGATCGCGACACTAGACACACGAAGCGATACTCGATATTTTGCGCGACAGTTGCGGCGACGCACGATATGTGTACTGTTCAAATATCGCTGTAATAATATCGCCTGCCCACTGTCAGGTTTTCAAAAAAATCAGGAGAGATAAAAAGGGGATATTTTCACGTCATCAAGCATGTGAATCATGCCGTATATATAGCTTTTGATATGATATTATTTTATAATAATGTTTATTTCTGATCAGCAATTAAAATTTATATGATTGATATAGCAAGCTACTCGTTTTTTATACTTCAATCTGGCCATACATAAATATTTAATATTACATAAATATTTTATATAAACGTATATTGGATGATAGAAAAATCGCTTGGAATAACGATTTTGAATATAAGACTGAGTTCCCAAGGTTAAGTTATTAGTTGTTCGATTCTACGTTTCAACGTGCATTGCGTGCTTTTTGATTAAATCATATTTGACATGCACAAAATTAACAGTGTGAACTATATCTGAATATAATTATATAATAGTCATTTATATTATATATTGAACCCTGTTAAGCAATATGAAACAAACGTTTTTCGCCCTTCAAAAGGGTTTTTGTTCGCCAATATGAATATTATAAAATTGTTGTTTGCACTTAATGCAGTTTTATTTATGCCGATAACTTATTTGATAAAGTATTATAAAAGGTATTTTAAAGGTCAAACAATACCAGCAACAAAAATTCCGTCTAATTAATGTATCAATAGACTGGACATTAATGTTGCTCGTCAATAATCTGGATAACCTATAAATGATGATTACACATGTACTGAAAAGAAATCTTCTGGTTTCATATTGATGTCTTACTTGAAGTTAAACGTTATCTATTAATCTGCAATCCTATTGGATTTGATACAGTTAATAATGATATTTTATCTTAAAATTGATATAAATTTTACCCCATTGTTCAAATTTCTGAATAGTTTTAAACAGTTTTAAAATCCTTGTCAATATATATCAAAACTATTATGAAAATAACTAAATCTCTACTCGGTTTACTAATGTTTTATAAGTGTTTCGATGGCAGCAATATTAATAATAAAAAATGGTTACAATTTACTGTAACACCGTTTAAAAAACCTGACAGTGGACAGGCGATATCATTATAGCGATATTTGAAACGTACAAATATCGTGCGTCCCCGCGACTGTCGCGCAAATTATCGAGAATCGCTTCGTGTGTCTAGTGTCGCCCTTTGAACGCGACACTAGACACACGAAGCGATACTTGATATTTTTCTTGACAGTCGCGGCGACGCACGATATTTTTTTCTTGACAGTCGCGGCGACGCAGGATAGTTTTCTTGACAGTCGCGCCGACGCACGATAGTGTTCTTGACAGTCGCGGCGATGCACGATATATTTAACACGATATATCGCCTTTTGGGCCACCTACACAAGGGCGATATATCGTGTTTAATATATCGTGCGTCGCCGCGACTGTCAAGAAAAATATCGTGCGTCGCCGCGACTGTCAAGAAAAATATCGTGCGTCGCCGCGACTGTCGTGAAAAATAACAAGTATCCCTTCGTTTGTCTAGTGTCGCCCTTGATGAAAAAATTGCGAGATTATAGATGGAACTATCCGGAGTCCGTATATAGGTGATACAATTACTGCATTCTAGTAATTTCGACAATAATTTTGTCCTAAGATTATATTTAAAGGAATTCAAAATATACTTTGGGACTTAGTTATAGTTTAGATTAGGTTTAAATGTACGATATATGGTAGTATTGATATAACATATCTGAATAATCCTAGTGGGTATTAACAATTTCTTTTGCAGATTCCCTACGACTGTTTATTCATGTTTGCTGTTGTTTTATCCTAAACCTAACTAACAGTAACAATGTCTGGATGCAAACCTAAATTCGACTCTGTTTGGGTAATTAAGCTGGAAAATAATGGCTCAATTCTTAGTTGATTGGTGTTGGCAAGTTCCATCAAATCCCATTCCTGCATTCTGCATCGTATGTTCCAAGAGCATATCATGTTCTAGCAGTGGTGTACAGCAAATATTGAATCATGCAGATGGACAAAACACAAAAATGGTATCAAAGCAACCAAATATTATTCTCACAAGTTGCTCTTTACAAAACCTGTCCCTGGACCATCAACTAGTTGCCAAGGAGGGTATGATGTCTGCAAACAAGTCTTCTTACAGCCATTATCTCATTTGGGTCAAGTTACAAAAGCAGAAACTTTCTGGGCTTTTATAGTGGCATAATGTGGTCTTTCATACAGCAATTTGTGATAGTCTTCCAGATTTTTTAAAAGGCTATGTTTCCTGGACAAGTGAATGATGACTTTAGTATGAGTACGACTAAAGCTACTAACTTTTTATCGGGTGGTATTGGGCGATTTCTAGGAAAAAAAAACTTGTTGAGCAGATCAATTCCAGCAAGGCTGCTTATACTATTCAGTTTGATGAAACTGGGACTTGCAAAGACAAAAAAGGTGTGACATTTTCAAACGGTTATGGAATGTAAAAAAGGAAGAACTATCTACAATCCATCTAAAAAGCTTGCTTTTTGGTCATGCACCTGCTCAGGTTGTTTCTGTTGGAATCATTGAAACTTTGACTGAATTTCAACTGAATTTGAATCAGCTAGTCTCGATTGGAAGTGATGGGCCAAATGTTAACAAGTCCATTTGAAAAAAAAACAATGGCTATAAGAAAGATTAAGGGCTGGATGAATCGACTTCTTTTGTACCATGCACACTACATGTAGTCCACGATGCTTTAAAACAAGGCATTTATGTTTTTGGACAGAATGCCGAATAGCTTGCTGTAGACTTATTCCTGTGGTTTAAATCTCACACATGTCAACAAGGAGACTTCTTGGAAACACTTGCAGAACTTGGTCTTGAAGATGAAATGTGTGTGCGCCATTTGCAGTGCAGATGGTTAACTCTGGTTCACTCTCGTCAGAGAATTTTGCGCAACTGGGAAGCTGTGAACAAATACTGCATGACGAATATTCCAAAGCTGGCCTGAGAAAATCATACCGAAGCAATCCTGAAGAAACATGTCAGATACATGCGGATTTGTAACCTGTTGAGAGGAAAAGAAACCTATGCTGAAATCCAGTTCCTGGACCATTATTTGAATCATTCCTTGAATTGTTCCAAAAACAAGAACCTGTAATTCATGTGCTTTACTCTGAAGCTGCAACCCTACTGAAATCAATCATGTCACGCTTCATTAAGTTTGATATTATGAAAAATTGTAAAGGAAGAACATTGATGTCAAAACAAAAGATCATTGTGTGGATGTAGATACCATGGAGGATGGTAGTGACACTATACTCTGTCTTCCCTTGACCATGGAAGTAAAAAAGGTTGTAATTTGACATGAGAGCTTCCTACCAGACTGTAGTTGCCTACCTATAAATAAATTTGCCTCTGAATC
Source organism: Dreissena polymorpha (assembly GCF_020536995.1). Lineage (NCBI taxonomy): Eukaryota > Metazoa > Mollusca > Bivalvia > Myida > Dreissenidae > Dreissena > Dreissena polymorpha. The sequence goes on from NC_068365.1 coordinate 74,064,123, forward strand.
AAGATCTGATCAGAGGAGCTCAATGTCTCCAACCAGAGGTACGGGACCAGGACCATGCAGAGAAGCTGTTGACTGTGCTGTGCAATGCCCTTCCAACCGCGCCAGATAAGACTGTTTCTTCCATCACAGATGAATTAAAAGTATACAGAGCTGAAGAGATCCCTAAACTTGAAATGTATGATAAGAATGACAACTTGAAAATAATAGAATACTATTAGAGATATGTTCTCAGCATCAAAAACAAAGCAGAATGATTGAAGTATCCAAACTTGAGGAAAATTGTGCAAACAACCCTGTGCATTCCCCATGGAAACGCTGATGAAGAGAAAAGTTTGTCAATCAATAAAAAAGATCCTGACTCCTAAACAAACATGTCTGTCTGTGGAATTCATGAATGGTCTGAGAATGACGAGAGACATTGTAAGCATGTATTGTGATGTAACTGATGTTCCGATAAGTAAAGAACTTTTGACAAGTGTTCGGCAATCAAATAAGAAATATTCAAAGAGAATTGAAGCTGAAAAGGAAGAGAAATTGAGAGATAAAAAAGCAACTGAAGGTAAAAAAGCAACTGACGGTAAACAAGCTAAAGGAAGAGAAAAACAACTTGTTAAGAAGCACCAAGATGGCTTCACCTTTCAACTACAGAAGCTTGGCACGCAACAGCAACTAAGATACCTACAACGTATTAGCTTTCTAAATGAGAATGCGAATTATCATCTGTAAAGGTAAGAGTTGGTTTACACTGATAAATAAGATGTGGATATCCTTCCTATTAACCCTATTGTTTTATTGATAATCTTCCTACTTTTCCTACTTTTTCTTCAGAAAACCTTCTATTGTTTCCGACTTTTCTATCGGAAACCAGTTGAAGGCCTATTTTTTATCCTAGTATTTTTTAAAGTGTCCTACTTTTTCTTAGTTTTTAAAAAAGCTCCTGGTTCTCCTAGTTTTTTTCAGAGACGAGTCTTAAAATTCTTTAATCGGCAAAATATTTTTTTGGTTTTGTTAATTTAATGTCACATGTATGGATATGTATACATGTATTCATAGTGTTTTTACTATATTTGGGTTTGCTCTATGTATGCATTAATGGTCCTAGATATATTTGCTTTGCTAGAAAAGATAGAAAATAATCGCGATCCCCTGTCAAAATGGTGTAAGGCAGATTCTGGGAACTGCTTTGCTGTGTATTGCTTTGTGTTGTAAAAGCATATCCTGTAACAATTATGGCCTGTCTCAGTTACTGGACCATGCAGATTGATCAAAACATAACCGGTTGGTTAAATAACGCAAAGATAACGGCCAGACATAGCTGCTATTTAAATTACCTGTATCAAAGTGCAGTCAACACGGAAGTGGTGATACTGAAAAAAAAATGGACAAACTGTCTTTCTAAAGCCTTCATCAGTAAGCGATCAAATAGCAAAAGCAGAGTCATTATGGGCAATGCAAGTTGCATCATGTGGATATTCCTACTCATAAAGTGATGGACTAAGTGACCTGTTCAAGGCGATGTTTCCTGTGTCATTTTCTGAACAATTCACAATGAGCAAATATAAGTTGTCATATCTAATATCAGATGGACTTGGTCCTTATTTTAGAAGGGATATTGTGAAAATATACAAGTAACAAAGAATCCATTTATAATACAATTTGATGAAACAGGAAATTCACAAGAAAAAAACAATGTGATGTTCTTGTTACATTTTGGAATGAGCAGAAGGGGGAAGTTAGTACAATATTCATGAAAAGCCTCATGTTCGGACGTTTTGACATTGGAAGACCTGGGACTGGATGAAGAAATGTTTGTCCACCATGTACAATGCCGTTGGCTGACACTCATACCAGCTCTTTAACGTATTGAAAAGAACTGGGAAGCACTGTGCAAGTACTTCGTGAAATATCTTCCCCACAAAAGTAAAGAAAAGCATATGTATGCTCAGCTGAAAAAGAATTACAGGTATCAAAGGATTTGTCAGCTGCTCTATGGAAAGGAATGTAAGGCACAAATACAGTATTTGGCAAGTGTAGGGCTACTGTTTTAACCATTTCTCAAACAATTCCAGAATCAGGAACCACGCATTCATCTCCTTTATTCTCAGATGTTTGACCTCTTTAAGTCATTTTTGCCGAGATTCATCAAGTATGATGTTTTAGGGTAAAACAACATAGACGCAAGCTACACAATATTGATATACATGACACAAAGAACTTGGTCTTTATTGATAAATTGGAAATTGGTGTAGACACATAAGAAACATTGTTTCATATTGACCCAGGAAAACAGAAATCTAAAACAATTGATGTGGTTAAACTCTACCAAGCAGTATCAATTGACTTTCAAACAAAGCTTCCTCTACATGGTACGATGGTGCGAGCGGTACAGTGCCTTCAACCAGAAGTTCGTGACCAGGAGAGCTCACAAACAATGATGCGCGAGCTATGCATGGCATTGCCAACTATTGATAATATGGAGGTCATAAAAGTCACAGATGAGTGGAAGATATTCAGGTATGAGATCATCCAAAACAACAAGATATACAAAAAAAACGGCTTGTTTGGATTGATTGCTATTGGAACTATGTTTTGAACATCAAGATTTCTGATGATATTATTCCTAGTTTTTCATTAACCCTTCTAGTTTTTTTTCCTAATGTTCTCCTAGTTTTTTTTGTTCAGAGCACTCCTAGTTCTCCCCTAGTATTTTGTTAAGGCCTGTTGGAAAGCCTGCAGACCTTCAAACGTATCATTTCTGAATCATAAGCTTAAAAACAAATTTCTTCACCTATATGTTATCATGTAGTAAATGTTTTTTATTGCAAGTTATACATAACTTAACGATTACATGCTAGGAAACTGAAATAAACATATAACGTTTTAATAAAGTTAAACGAAAATATATGTATTGTCTAAATTCATATTGCCCATCCATACAGTCATTAATTATGAAATTAAAAGCATAGATGCTGCTTTATGAAGTACTGCACAATGGACTGCACGAGAGTTTGACCCATTTGGCATTTAGAACGAAGTTTATTTGTGACTGTTGTTTTCGTACTTCTTAAACAAATTTTTGGAAATATACAATAGTTTCAGTTAATATATAAACTATTATTTAGTCCTTGCGACGATAATTATCACCATGTTCTTTTGAGATAGTATTGTTTTAATTTACCTCAGTGCATACAATAATCAATATGGGAGGGCACAGATCGATATTGTTGTGTTTAGAATTAACGTCCTGCTTTTGTGTCAAGGTATAATTTCCCTTATGTTATGTTTAAAGTCAACAATGGAAAACTTTGTTTGAAGGTTTAATATTTGTGTAATATATTCCATTGATCAGAAAGCATTATTGACAGGTTGCAGCCAGCTTTCGACAACAATCTAAATATTGTCAACGTATATGTTTCTGGGATTTTAGTATATCATTGAGATTGTAAAAGCATTAATTATATATCAGATACTCGTCATGAAATACAGATTGGGCAAAATGACAAAGTGTGGACATCAATGAGTGTTCATGCTTAGCTGGAAGGATATGCCCTATATTAGTAACCTTTTTGAATGCGTTTCGAAGGTTGTTTTCTATAAGTTTCAGTTATTTTTTTTATCATCGCAGATATTAACAAATGAATATGCCTAACCTGATGCAAACTTGGCAAACCAATATGTAAATCTTATTGTAAATTTGTACTTTGTGGGATCATGTATACAATTTTTTTTCATTCATATTGTGATGTGATTTGAGTTTGTTTAACATATAGCATGTTGTATTGACGACTAAACAGGTCAGCATCGAAAACAAACATTAGTATACACACAGCTTCACTGTAATATTAATATGCATTACCGAAAACAGCAGAACGCATCAACGTGCTTTTCTTATGGCATATGTCCTTTTTCGCTAAGCAAGCATTTTAAAACTCAAGGGACCGTATTCACCAATCCATTATTTGATTTAATAATAAAGTATATACTTAAAACAAATATTCCTTGCGCCGCAAATGAATTGGTCTAAATCATGAATTGTGTAATAGGAAGTTTAAATTCATTGTCATATTTAGCTCTATTATACCATTATAACTTAACTGTTTCAAGATAGTCTCTATTTGTAGACAAAATGCTTGAATTGGTTAGTGAATACGGCCAAGGTCTTAAACATGATATTTACAACATATACAACTTTCAAAATAGTACTAATTTTTATTGTGTACATACTTTCTATCTATAGATAGAAATGCTCCACTTTCAATTCGATCTTTGGGCTGACATTGTATAGTGCTACCTTTTTGAAACTAACTTTTGAAATTCCGGAAGCAATTGTGAAAACGAAAGTTCAAGTGACGGAAATATCGATCGTCTTCAAGAGGATTGTGGATTAACCACAAGAATGTTTTGAATTAACAATATGGCAAAGAATTAGTTTGAATCTCCGGGTATATTAACAATGACTATTACACGTGTATTAGAATTCACCTCATGCGCATTATGTAGGCGTATAATAAGAAAATAGAATACAAATTACCATTCTACGATATAACGTTAATATAAACAATCAAAGAGAATGAAAAGCATACATGATGTCCACAAACTCAACAATAAAACACGATACGCTTGAATGTGAAATATATTTACATAAACGGAGGTAATACAGTTATATACGTACCTGTTTCTTACGCATGCGTTGTATAATTCTGCGATTTAATATTGTCTGTACTCGGTGCAATAAACTATTTACTAAACGATTGATCTGTCCTTGTGATTTACCTGTTATTGCGTATGAATAGTGTTCACTGAACTCAATGTATTGTATTTCAGCCATATCTGCGCTTCAATAACACCTTAATGGTAGAGCGGTCGCGTAATGTTCAAAGCCTAGCTTTTTTAAAATAAATACTTCCATATGGGCATGTGTGAACTATATTCAGGCAATATCAATTCAAATGAATTTGATGTCCAATTTGTTTTCAAAAATAATAATATTTAGACTTTTGTCTTACTTGGAATAACTACACCTTGCTCCTATATTATTTTTACCGTTCATTTGATAATTATGTGTGATTACATAAAACAGTTAAGCATTTCCAACGTGTGCGATAATAATCAAGGGGCTAAATAACAATATATTAACACCATACACTGAATCTATTTCAGAATCTCGCTATCTTTTTAAAAAATTAAATGTTCAATTATAAAGCAAGACCATTTAGGTTTATTGTGTTAAAGCTTTAGTATGTTCCAATATGTTCAAATATACATGGAACACATTTTCTCACGAGTGCAAGGTCAATTATTATACTGCCTCGTTTATATTATTATGAGTCTGGTGCTTATGGTTTTCGTCGTTTTATATAGAGAATATATGGTTGGTGACTTTTGATTTCATGTTATATCAGACGAGGCTGATATGGCATAGGAAAAGGCGAGGCTTGCCGAGTCTGGTAGTAGTTTGTCATTAACGTCATTACAGCCACTTTAAAATTTAAACAAGTATGTTGTCATTATTGACATTAAGCCACTTTAATACTTTAGTTAATTTAGGGATATAATATTGAAAAAAAGCGGAACACGAAATGAATATTAATTCAGACATGTCCGCTAATCTGGGCCGTATAGTCCGCTAACTGGACCGTATTGTCCGCTAAACTGGGCCGTATATCTAGTGCGTATTATCCGCAAATGTTCACATTCAAACAAGTATGTTGTCATTAATGTCATTACGTCAACTTAAATATTTTATTAAATGTATTAATACAATATCAGGAAGTGGAACTAGAATGAATATTGATTCAGACATGTTCCGTATGGTCCGCAAATCTGAGCAGTATAGTTTGCTTATCTGGGCCGTATGGTCCATGGTTAGTATCGTCCCTAATTAGTGGATTTAGAGAGTCGAGTAACTGATACAATAAATCAACATATTTTTGTGTTTGGAGTCGGCGATATATATTGCTGGGGTTAATTATGATTTGTACGTTCTTGTGATCACTGATCTGCATTCTACCAGTGGGAGAGCATCCTGAATCCCACAGCTTGTTCACCACATGTTTTCTGGCCAAGTGGTTGGTAAGTTTTATTGTTATACATGAACAAAAACACATGTTTCATTATTTGTACTATCTTTTGACACCCATTCTTATGCTGATCAACCAACGATCAGTGCCAGTGATTCAATGTTATTAGTCTGTGTGCTTGTTGAAAGAAGAATGGGTCATTAAGCTCCGATAAGCCATGGGGCCGTTTTTCGGATATAGTTTCTAGGCTTGTTTATCTTTGTGAAGCAACCTTAAATCCGTCATTTTGTGACTGTTCAAAATTGTGAATAATGAGTTGCGCACAGTTCAAAATTGTGAAAAAATTAAGTCGCGCACTGTTCAAAATTAAATAAGTCGCATTATGTTTAATAGGTAAACACAATTAGTCGGGCACTGTTCACATTTGTGAAACAATGAGTCTTGACTGTTAAAAATTGTGAACAATTAGTTGCAAACTTGTTTACATTGTGAACATTTGCAACCCGTACATCTCAAATTCGTATTTGTTTCATTTTCCATTGTTTAATGCTTACTTTGTTCATATTTCCCTTTGTCTATATTCTTAAACAATGATAAGATTTGTGTTAAAAATGGTTTTTGTTTATTAATTTTATGAATGAAATATGAATCGCTAAGTTTGTTTACATTGTTTACAACATAAGCAACAAAGAACGCCTACAAAAAGTAATTCTCAGAATTGGTTTGACTAAACAAAAATAGAACGCTACAAAGGTAAGTGATGACGTCAAATGTGGGAGGAGTTAAACAAATATTATTGGTGGGCGGAGTTTAGAAGCATTATCGGAGGGCGATACTACTTTAAAATATCATGTCAGCGTCTCCAATGTAAATGAGCACTAGGGGCATAATACAAATATTTGAATCACGAGTTGCATAAAAGCCATGCTTTGTGACGAAAAAGTATAAACCAATATAATATTAATTATATATTCAAATCTTACGCTTTTAAATTAGAATTATTAGTATATTACGGTAACCATGAATTCTCATTAAAACTAACTATTGATTTATTACAATTGAATATATATAAATTAAACTGTATAACTATTGGGTTTAAAGTAAAACTTAATAGAGAATGCTTTTTTAAAACAACTGTCGACCACAAGGAGACGGCGTGTTGCCTGTAACATGCGTGCCCTTAGCTCAAAAGTCAGTTTTTTATCAAGAAATTAAAAGTAGACAAAATATTGCTTGTCCGGCTATCATAATTAATTATTCATAACAAAAAACTTACAACAAAGGTTAAACATGCTGAGATGGTGTGTCGCTTGTAAAACTCTTGTTTTTCCATATCATTCAAAGGTTCATATCAAACTTAGGGGTCCAATATAAAAACAAAACAGCGTGAAACCTAGTTGTCAAATAATGGTACAATATAGCGTGTGGCGACTTTCAAGTCCCCGGTCATAGCTATATATAGGCAGAATCGTAAGAAAACGTGTTTTTATTGAGGATTTCACTGAATCTCCGGTTGAAATCGGTTGAAAACAAACAATATAGCGATTTTTATTTTGGGGTCGAGTACGGTAAAGTACAAAAACGACCTAATTAATATTCACGATTCGACACGTTATTTCAAACCTCGATAGGCCGTATGTACAGTGAAGCGGTAAGGTTCTTTAATAGATCAATTTCTCGGAGCAGTCTATTTTCAAAAAGGAGGATTTTATCGGTGTCAAAAGCTAGTTTTATTCTCTTTTCTGTTTCTTTAAATTCATGCCTTACATGTGTATAGTGATCTTATCTTTTATGTTAAACGATAAGCATGCATGATCAGAGATTTAGTTAAAGTCGTGTACACAAAAATCCTGAAATAAGTTAAACGTTTCATGTTTTAGTAGAAGATAGCTAACGACGATAGCTCCCCGATGAGAGCAAAAAGCATATTCACACACTTTATCGTCAGTTGCCAATCTTCCATTTGCTAATAAAAAACCAGTTTCTTGACAGAGCTGTAAAAGACTTCTACAAGCAACATCAATGACTGTATCTTTACTGTTTCGTTGTACATTATTATCAAGTTCTTGCGTGCTCATTGATTGCAAATCGTCTAAAAACTTGTCAAAAGTTTTAAAGTCGTATTCGTTAGAGGTTCTACAGTTACAGACTCCTGTAATTAATGTAAATCCTAAATCACATTTTAACATTTCATATTCGATTTCAGTAAAGAAAAATCTAAGTCATCTCTTAATTTTAAATTACCTGGTAATCGATAAGCATGGCAAGTGTTAACTGTGGAAATTAGGTATATGTAGATTGAAGGAATTTTTGTTATTTATCCATGTTTCACATAGTACAATTATATCGCAATATTGCACGTGTTCACGAAAGTCTTCGTCACTTAGCTTCCTCTTAAGTCCATTTATATTCCATGATGCAATGCGGATCGAATGCTCCGTTTGACGCCCCATCTGGTGGTCCATAATGGCCTTCTAAGGACTTCCATTAATAAAGATTTGCCGGCATCTCGTTTGGGAGCTGCACGCCTATGCTGATTTGTTCTGTGTAGCTGATTCGAGCGATGCAGCGCGGATTCGATCATGATTCTTGCTATAGTGAAAACCGACGATGATCGGGCGTGGTCGGTTTCAATTGACGCTTCCCCAAGTGGCTGGGCGATGTGCAAAATCCAGCTTTATTTCCTCTCGTATCTCCGATCGTGTTTAAATGATGTCTGCAACGACTTATGTACAATCCGCAGTTACAAATGAGGTGGCTTCCGGAACGCAATAGACGGCAAAATTGTTGCGGATGGACTTTGTCTCCCGATCGAGAAGTTTTTCCTCTGTCTTCTATTTCCAGTGCCTCTAGGGCGCGATACTTTTCTTCTAGATGCGTGCACGACTTATTAATCTGCTTATTCGTTGAGCTTATGTTTAAGAGACCCTCGGAATTATCATCAAGTTTTGAGCCCAGAAAATGAGCACTTGTCTCAGTGTGTTGCACTCGACAGTCAATGTCTTTTACTTTCGTTTCGAGATCCGATACTTTCGCGGCGATGGAATTAAAGGTCTGTTCGATACGATTTATCGACTTCATTTTGTCCTTGAAGCCCTTGATTTCAGACAAGAGTTCAGTAGCCCATGGTGGTTGCATAATTGGCCCAAATCCGAACTGGGAATGTGATGGGGGGGGGGGGGGGGGCTCTGACCGACCCAGGGTAGGGTTGCGAGTATGCCATATATGGCCAATGTCTTCAAAAGTCCATTATAATAAATTGATATGGATTGTACTGACCAATGTCCAATTGTGTAATAATGGTGAAATGAATTTCCTCATAAGAAATCCTTATTTAGAAATTTCCTCTTTCTGCTACCAGTATTTGTAGGAGTTTTATTTTTGTATGCATCAACAGCTCAATATTATTGTCGCCTTTACATCCAGATATTAAGAGCATACCTCAGTTGGAAACACTTGAAATCCATAAAAACTGAGCTCGAAAATATGTGTACTCCTCCATTTAAAGTCACGTGATACTAAAAAAAAAACAAATTATGTTGTTCGTTTGATCTTTGTCGACCGGATGTTTTTGTTATTTAATAACAAGTAATATATCTGATGAGAGGCGGACGGTAGTTTCATAACCCATCATCTTGACATCTTTTATGTATATGCCTTTAGGTAAGCCTTACTGCGTTTTAGTGTAAACATACACTTAGGAAATATTTTGACCAAAATTCTATTATTTAACTTTACAATTATATTCTTTATATTGAACATATATTAGTTATTTTCAGTATACAATTATTCTATTATTAATAATTTTAATTTTCATTGAAAGATTATTAATAATTTCCAATTTATATGTAATAATTACTTATTATATTCATCACGTTGCATTATGGTAAAGATGTATTTATACTTTAAATGTATTTATAATTTTAATATTCAATATTATTCATTACGTTATATGATAACTGTTCAATAGATAATATTCTTCATCGCTACATGTATGTATAAAGATATATAGATGACCATAAGCCACTGGACCATTTTTTATTTGCTATTTTGTTTGAAACCTAACTCCTTGTTGAAATACATATATTAAGACTTGTTTAGCCCTTTCATGATAATGCCATTGTAAACTAACCATAAATATTTGCGGCTATCCACATTGAATCCAGATATGAAACATTGCATGTTTAATATCCTTATTGGCTATGAAGACAGAAATTTAGTTTTGCAAACGGATTTACATATGGTGCCTTTTAAATTACTTGTCAAATCCAGACAATTAAGCTTGATCTGTATTCTGGATACGTCTATAAAAGTAAATTGATCACGGCTTGTGGTTTAAAAAAAATCACTGACAGCTACAAAAACATCAATAACTTAAAAATGGGCTTGATACAGGCAATGCTATGTTCTTATATTTTTGGGACACCCCTCGCCGACATTGAGTTCTGGAGCAATCGACCAAAGCAGGTGACCGAATAAACAGCTTACCTCGTATAGTGGCACGGATGCATTTCGTTGTTACGGAAAAAACATGGAAGGGATTGATAGATCTTGATACATGTATATGAATTGATGGATTATATTTTGATTATGTCTTAATGTAATAAAAAATTATCCGCTGTTATTTTATTTATTAAGATCTTGTTGATTTTTTGTCACATCGATCGAAACACATGACTCAATGATGGTATATTTTCAAAGCGGATGTGTAGTATACATATATTGTGGATAATACAAAATGAGTTGAATTATAGTCTGATAAACCTTTTCGACAATCTTTGTTGTATAGTATAAAATAAAGAAAATAGCAATAGGGGAAATCAGTATAAGCTTTGGGTTAGTGTAAATTAGGGTAATATTGTAAAAATGTCAATATTAAAGCATAATTTAGTTGTATTGCCAGTTTACAAAACAAATGTTTTGGTCTTTAAAGAAAGGTATTAAATAAAAATATTCATTTGCAAAATCAAATCCGCATTAAAAAAAACAAGGAAAATGCGACATGAAGACCCTATAGCGATGTATTATATTGATAGGCCAACAATGTCTAACGTCTCCGACAAGACCTTTAAAAAGGTTCATACTCATTAAAATGTATGTGGATTAAAGGATGCAGAGAATGTAAGGAAAACACTTACGATGTAAATTATGACCGGTACTATTTGATTTTAAAGATGATTGTTTTCAACAATAAAAATAAATTAACATAGAGGCTATACAAAATCCTGCAATCCTGAAACTAAATTGTGATCTCTAGAGTGTGTACAATGATTTTGTATAATATCATGACAATTTTGGCAATATAAGGGCAATAATTCTGGCATTTATTATGCGATTTTGCTCATTATCTAACTTGACTGAGATCTTGTGGCCATATAGCTTCTCAGGAACTTTGATAAAGAATGCTTGAGAAATGTGAATGCTAGAGTGTTTACAAACCAAATGCGGACAGACGGACGACGATCAAAGACAGATCCTAAAATCTCACCTGAGCGATAAGGTGAGCTAAAATGTGTTGTTTTTTTTCACCGATCTAAGCCATTTTCAAACTTGTCCGAGATATCAATAAAACCAATGTCATGACTAAGTTAAACGATGATAAGGCAAACAAGAGCAGTCTCCATCGGAAGACATATGCCCCCAAAAACGCTCTTTCGAAACCTAAACGCAGATTTCGTAACCTAAACTCGAACCCTTAGTTCAAGGTCAAGGTCAAATGGGTCAAAATGTGTGCGTATGGAAAGGCCTTGTCAATATACAAATGCATACCAAATATGAAGGTTACATCTGATGCGACACAGAAGTTATGAGCATTTTTCGAAACCTAAACGCAAAAGTATGACGGACAGACCGACAGACAGACAAACAGACAGTGCGATCCCTATATGCCCTCCTTCGGGGGCATAAAAATGTGACTTCTAGAGTGTTTACAGGGTTTCTTTATAGTCATATAAGGAAAACTGCCCCCCCCCCTCCTGGTGGCCATGTTTTTTGACCGATCGGGACCATTTTCGAACTCATCTGAGACATAAATAAAACCAATGTTTTCACCAAGTTTCATGATGATTGGGCAAAAAATGTGACTTCTAGGGTGCTCAAAAGCCTTTTTCACTATATAAATATTATGAAAATGCGCCCCCCCCCCCCTGGAAGCCATGTTTTTCAACGAACCGGAACCATTTTTAAACTCAACTCTCGTTTCTAAAAAAAAAATGTTTTGACAAAATATCATTGTGACTTCTAGAGTGTTCACAAGGTTTCTCTAATGTCAAATAAGGAAATCTGCACCGCCCACTGGCGGCCATATTTTTCAACGAACCGGGACCACTTTTGAACGCAACCAACATATCATTAAGATAAACATTTTGACAAAGTTATATGAAGATTGGGCATGAAACGTGACTTCTCCAGTGTTTACATGAAGAATGAAAAACAAATGGCCCCCTGGCGGCCATGTTTTTCAACAGACTGAAACCATTTTTTAACTCTTCCTAGATATTATTGGGACAAATCTTCTGACAAAGTTTCATGAAGATCCAACAATAAATGTAGTCTCTACATTGTTAACAAGGCAAATATTCATGACGCACAACGGAAGACAGACACTTGATAGAAGGTGATCACAAAAGTTCACTATGAGCAAAAAATAGTATGCTCATAAAGATTGACACCATGTGTGAAGATCAGCAAGTGTCATTCAGATTGAACAAAAAATGTGACTACAAGTATTCACAATGTTTCACTATAAACAACTGTGGTAGTGCGGTCTCGTTCGCTTACGCAATTGAACCTGTCACGGGACGGTTACGAGTTATGTAACTTTGTGAGCACTTATGTAATACGGAAATATTTATCGAATTTGTCTAATAAAAGAACGCTTATTTACTTGTTGTAATTCAATTAACTAAAGGCGTCCAGTCTTTAGTCCAAGTTTTCGAACTTGTCCAAGATATCATTGGGACAAATATTCTGACCAGGTTTCATGATGATCGGACAATTAATGTGGCTTCTAGAGTGTTTACAAGGTTTTACCATAGCTATATAAGGCAAATGCTACGCCCCCTTGGCGGCCATGTTTTTTTCCACCAACCGGAACCATTTTCGAACTCATCCAAGATATCATTGGGATAATTCTTCTTACCAAGTTTCATAAATATCGGGCAATAAATGTGGCCTCTAGAGTGTTAACAAGATTGTACTATAGCCTTATATAGCCATATAAGGAAAAATGCCCTGCCCCTTGGCAGCCATGTTTTTCAAGTAAACGTAACCATTTTTGAACTCATCCAAGATATCTTTGAGTCCAATCTTCTGACCAAGTTTCATGAAGATCGGACAATAAATGTGGCCTCTAGGAGGTTTTGGGGATTCCGATAATGACGTCACGTGTGCGCATGCTCAAATTTTGGCCGTCAAAACTGCGGCCATTCTGCTATTGTTTGCATTTGATGAACCGCATCGTGATACGGTTACAATCATATTCGCGACCCTTTTGAAGACCAAAAAATACTCAGAAATTGAAATTCTTTCAGATTAAATTGAATCCAATGAACGAACACAAATAAGGACGAAAACAAACAACAAATTGATTGATTTTATGTAATCAACATATAGAAACTGATTTGAACCTATTTGTCTGTAAAAGCTTACCTTGTTACAGATTAACTAAATCCTCTTGATAAATGTAAATGTTTTTATTTATTTAATTGTTCACACCTATTTTGACACTCTTTGTTTCAGCATTTTTAACCCAGTGTTTAATTGCCTCTTTGTTTATCACAAACCGATTATCTCGATATGATCGGATACTGTCCAGACAATTACTAAGAAAACAGTATGTCATAAACCCAGGGACCTATGCTTGTATGACTCTGTATGGGGCCTCTGCATAAACCACATGTGTCTGGTCATTAAACACAATTTATAATACCTCCTTGTCATCTCTTGGCATATTAAGTCAAACACTTAACAGTTGCTTAAACTTGCTTTAATAAAATATTTGAACATATTTAAAAAATAGACATTTGTCCGAAATTCCGAAATGGATTATAGCTAGGAACTAGTAAGTATATATAAGTTAACCAGTGTAAACATAACAATAAAGTGTTTAATAACTATACATTTAAAATATTGTACAAGTTTACTGCTACACAATTAACGTATTTAACGGGTACCTGCAAATGTAAACTCTGCTATAATGTGTAAAGATCCATCATCATGAAAACAAGCAATCGCGATTGGTCATCATAGGGATATAAAATACTTGCATAAAATAAATTAAATGTGTGGATTTATGGTAACATAAAATGCTAGATTTGTATCGCTCAGTATCACTTCAGAAGAGTTTTCAATGTACATCCAAAGACATTTCAATTTGCAAAATATTCAATTGTTTTTTTTTCAATTTGAATGCTTAAATTTATTAATATTTTCATTCAATGCAAACGAAACGAAAATTAATTAAATGTTAAATAAAATTAAAACTACTTTTCAAGATTGAAATGTATTGAGCTATTTTAGGGCTTTGTTTTATAACTGATTCAATGCACCCCTTACACTAAATCTCAATCGCTGATGAAAAATAACACTATCGCTTCCACACCATTTATAGTAATATTCAAATTACTATATGTTTTATTATTTTTGAAAATCATTTATTTAAGTCTTACTTAAAAATAAAATGCGGGTATTGAAAGTTTTGTTTTGTGAAATTGTAAGTATTAAGCCTTCCGACGACCTTAACTCTAATACAATGTAATTGGCCGCGATCGAGAAGTTGACGGCCAATCTATTTTTAGTAGCGGAAAACCCCTCTTGTGACGTCACACAAAAACCTCCTCTAGAGTGTTAACAAGGTTTTACTATAGCCACATAAGGAAAAATGCCCCGCCCCCTGCGGCCATGTTTTTCAACCAACCCAAATCATTTTTTAAACTTGTTCAAGATATTATTTGGATGAATCTTCTGACCAAGTTTCATGATGATCGGACAACAAATGTGGCCTCAGAGTGTTAACAAGATTTTACTATAGCCATATAAGGAACAATGTCCCGCCCCTTGGCAGCTATGTTTTTCAAGCAAACGTAACAATTTTTAACTCATCCAAGATATAATTTAGACAAATCTTCTCACCAAATTTCATGAAGATTGGACAATAAATGTGGCCTCTAGAGTGTTAACAAGGCAAATGTTGACGCCGCACAACGGACGACGGACGACAGACAAAAGGCGATCACAATACCTCACCATGAGCACATTGTGCTCAGGTGAGCTAAAAAAAAGTTCACAATCTGTAAAAGAAACTGATAGATATTAGTTATTGATAGTCTAGAAGTTACTTCAAAAATTTAGTTTATAAAATAAGTATAACTTAATATAATGAACACAATTTATGGAGAGTTTCCCACTTTTTTCAAGAGTTGTTTCCTTTTCAAGAAAGCATCAAGAAGTGACTGTATCAGCCAAAACAGCTTATTTTATACAGTTCTGGCAGCACTTGCAGAAAAGTCTATTTTCCCTCAGAACAGTCCATTTACAGACATTTTCATTGATTAAAAATATAATCTCTACTCATATAATAAAAACATAATAAAACACTCAAATCAACACTATTATTTAAATTGAACATTACCAACAATTTCTACTAAACAAGGGCTGTTTGTAAAACATGCATGCCCCCCATATGGGCTCTCAGTTGTAGTGACAGCCATTGTGTGAATATGTTTTTGTCAAAGTGACCTTGACCTTTGACCTAGGGACCTGAAAATCAATAGGGGTCATCTTCGAGTCATGATCAATGTACCTATGAAGTTTCATGATCCTAGCCATAAGCGTTCTTGAGTTATCATCGGGAAACCATTTTACTATTTCGGGTTCCCGTGACCTTGACCTTTGACCTAGTGACCTGAAAATCAAAAGGGGTTATTTGCCAGTCATGATCAATGTACCTATGAAGTTTCATGATCATAGGCACCAGCGTTCTTCAGTTATCATCCGGAAACCATTTTACTATTTCGGGTCACCGTGACCTTGACCTTTGACATAGTGACCTGAAAATCAATAGGGGTCATCTGCCAGTCATGATCAATGTACCTATGAAGTTTCATGATCCTAGCCATAAGCGTTGTTGAGTTATCATCCGGAAACCATTTTACTATTTCGGGTCACCATGACCTTGACCTTTGACCTAGCGACCTGAAAATCAATAAAGTACATCTGCAAGTCATGATCACTGTACCTATGAAGTTTCATGATCCTAGGCATAAGCGTTCTTGAGTTATCATCCGGAAACCAATTTACTATTTCGGGTCACCGTGACCTTGACCTTTGACCAAGTGACCTGAAAATCAATAGGGGTCATCTGCAAATCATGATCAATCTACCTATCAAGTTTCATGATCCTAGCCATAAGCGTTCTTGAGTTATCATCCGGACACCATTTTACTATTTTTGGTCACCGTGACCTTGACCTTTGACCTTGAGACCTGAAAATCAAAAGGGGTCATCTGCGAGCCATGATCAATCTACCTATCAAGTTTCATGATCCTAGGCATAAGCGTTCTTGAGTTATCATCCGGAAACCATTTTACTATTTTGGATCACCGTGACCGTTGACCTTTGACCTAGTGACCTGAAAATCAATAGGGGTCATCTGCGAGTCATGCTCAATCTACCTATCAAGTTTCATGATCCTAGGCATAAGCATTTTTGAGTTATCATCCGGAAACCATTTTACTATTTCGGGTCACCGTGACCTTGACCTTTGACCTAGTGACCACATAATCAATAGGGGTCATCTGCGAATCATAATCAATGTACCTATGAAGTTTCATGATCCTAGGCCCAAGCGTTCTTGAGTTATCATCCGGAAACCACCTGGTGGACGGACCGACCGTCAGACAGACCGACACACTGACAGACCGACCGACATGTGCAAAGCAAAATACCCCCTCTTCTTCGAAGGGGGGCATTAATATGCGAGATACACATGCATTCAGGTATCAAAAACACACCAATAATCAATGATCAATATCTTAGCTCTGGGGAACTTTGTAGGGGTTTTCTCAAAGATGGCTTATCAGTAATAGTTCCCATTCTATGTTAATTTGCTACTAACTGATAACAAATGTGAAAAAAAAACAATTAGTACAGATTTACACAAGAAATTAAAACTTGGCCAAAAATGTCATTATTCTAGAAAAATATGCATTTTCAAGTATTTACACTTTAAGTGTTTTGAAACTAAGGGGTCCAACAAATTCCATGGCAAAACTAAACATAGATTACGGAACCGTAGTCAGCAGGTTAAACAAGGGAGTTAACTATTAGACAGTATGTACAGGTTATCTTTCTTTATCATTATGGCCTTCAGATTCTTGTGAAAAAAGACAAAAATATAAGTATTATGTAATAATAATCAGCTAAAGCTAAATTTTACTACACATGTTTAGACAAAAAAACTACCACCACCCTGACAGCATTGTTTAAACAAACATGATATATTTTCAGACTCACCTTGCAATTATATTTCCAATTAACTAGAGTGTTAACAAGGTTTTACTATAGCCATATATAGCAATAGTAGGAAAAATGACCCGCCGCCTGGTGCCCATGTTTTTCAACCAACCCAAATCATTTTTGAACTCGTTCAATATATCATTGAGACCAATATTCGTACCAAGTTTCATGATGATCGGACAATAAATGTGTCCTCTAGAGTGTTAACAAGGTTTTACTTAAGCCATATAAGGAAAAATGCCCCGCCCCCTGGCGGCCATGTTTTTCAACCAACCGGAACCATTTTCAAACTCATCCAAGATAATATTGGGACAAATCTTCTGACCAAGTTTCATGATGATCGGACCATAAATGCGGCCTCTAGAGTGTTTACAATGCTTTACTATAGCCAAATTTAGCCATTTAAGGAAAAATGCCCCGCCCCCCCCCCCTGGTGGCCATGTTTTTCAAGCAAATGTTACCATTTTCAAACTCGTACAAGCTATAATGGAGACCAATCTTCTGACCAAATTTTATGAAGATCGGACAATAAATTGGCCGCTAGAGTGTTAACAAGGCAAATGTTGACGCCGCACAACAGACGACGCACAACGCACGACGGACAAAAGGCGATCAAAAGAGATGTGTTTGTCAGAAACACAATGCGCCTAGTGCGCCACTTTGAAATAAAATTTCAATATATATCAAGATAATTATCTCCCTGTGAAGCTTATTACTTCCCTTGGATTGTATTTTTTTTCTTGAAGGATGACCTTGACCTTTCACCACTCAAAATGTGCCGCTTCATGAGGTACACATGCATGCCAAATATCAAGTTGCTATCTTCAATATTGCAAAAGTTATGGCCAATGTTTAATCTACATTTATTATATACCTGTTTAATGCTTTTAACAAAATACAGGTTGTATGAATCGGTGAAATAAAAAATTCCGTATTACGCTACTCGCTGTTTCCAATTCCGTATTACCATACTAGCCGGACTACTTCGACCCATTTAATGACGTCACATTAAACGCACCGAAAAAAGAAATATTTTATATTACGAAATATATTACGTTGTACATCGTGTGACGTCATTTCTGTGACAAAACACAATAGTTTTATCTAAACTCTGCAAGGACATGTCGGACGTGGTGTTTTTTAACAGTAAACTATGTGTTAAAAACGTATTTTGGAGTGCGTGTTTATCATGCATAAATGTATATTTCGATAGGAATACAATAAAATAGTGTGGTTTAAACTAAGTTTCGATAAAGACATGGAAGATAGAAGTGGAAGCGCATATCGTTTAAACGTTTTTGTTATAAACATCGGATTAAAGTTGTCAACTTCATTGTTATAAAAATTGGATTAACGATGGCATTAAGATAAGCGTGTCGGAAACCTGTGTTTTCCCGATTCGAATGTTTACACGTTAATTTACATAAACTGTATTCATACGCGTCTTAAATAAACTATGGCGTACCGTTTTAGTCATTGTTTTGTCAGTTTTGTTAAAGTAAAAAATGCATTTGTTAACTGTTTGCGTTAGTTGTTGTATATAATAAAAGGAATATTACGCTAGTCAATTGTTCCAAGTGTGTGTATCACTCTCGTGGCTTGTGCTATTTCGAATCACACTCGAGGCTCCGCCTCTCGTGTGATACGTCATCACACAAGCCACTCGAGTGATACAAACTCTTGGGACAATTGACTAGCGTAATATTCCGTATATATTACACTCAACCCAGTGTTGGTTTTATGATACTAGTAGTTCGATTTAAGTAGCAAACTTGATATGTGTACCAGAAACTTGTATTGATGAACAGTTGTTGCGCTGTGTAATAATTCTCAAAACAAACGTCAGTAAGGTGATCATATGACCCTCACAATTCCCTACCTAGATATTTTACTGTTTAGTTGACGATTACCAACTCCAAGTCGTAATACATAAGAAGTTGTATTAATCATGAAATAGAAAATCTAAATTGGAACGAGGTCATGACTTAATCCCTTTTTAAAGTATGATATACAAATTAATAATATGCAACCTTATACTATAATGATCAATGTGTGCAAGTTGAATGATGCGCTTTGAATAATTACCGACCACTTCGCAGACAGGTTTGTACCATCAGACGGGCAGACGCTGTGGCGAATACAGTACACCACTCTACTTTGTTGCAGATGGTATAATGATATGTTATAATTGAAAAACCTTTGTATACACACACTATCCTATAGCACAGAAGAACTGTGTTCATTTCAAAATGATATGATTTTATCTGTATGCATATACTATTTCAAATAACTAAAGACAACTATAAATGTTTTCTCATTTATTAGACTAATAAAGGAAGACAAAACAACATAGTTCACAACTAAATTTGGAAATTGTAACTTGAAATATGAGTGAACATACTGAACTCATAACAACCAGTAACGCCCAAATCTTATTCACAGATAGCATGACATAATGTACGGTACAAATAAAAAAATATTCGATCTCGATTAATCAAAGCTAAATATGGCGTTTATATCAACATTTATAAAGACATTGCTCAAATAAATAAAATAAGTTTGCCAAGCGATATCAAGTTTCAAATAAAAAATTTGTATAAACAAGAAAACATTTAATACTAAAAAATCATTAACTACACGTTTGACAGGTACCTCTTAAATTTTCCATTTGCAATTATATGGAATGCTTCCTTTTTCTGATAGTTTCTTCTCTAGCAAAGTTGTGGGTGTTGTTTACTCAGTATTGAATCCTATTTTTAAAAAGCCAATACCATGATGTACAATACAAGTAATATCCGAGCACTGGTGACTTTTTACACAAACCAAGCAAACATCGTAGTAATGCAATATAAATTGTATATTAAACTTGCAAGATATATAAAAGGTTAACTTTATAAAAGTAGCATGTCAGTTATAGGCAGATAAAAAGAAAACAACGTAGGACAAAAATGAGCTAGATAAGACAAAGTTTATCAAGGGATATCACAACATTTAAAGACAGCGTACTGATGATTCATAGACATGTATTTGTACAAATGGAATAATGGATGCACCGTCACTGTTTATCGTGACATCACTCACACGACAACAGCAATAACAACAACAAATTGTGCAATGATGAAACAGTGGGATGGCATGTAACAACAACATCAACAACATATTGGATATGCTAAAATATGGAAACTTTCGAATATTTACTCACTTTGTTTAAAACCCAAATAACGTAGACTTGACATGATAATTGGCTAAATTAAAGCACTAATGGTCGACAAATATTTACCTTTTTTTAATGAAGCTATTATTAAGTTTTCTCTGCACATATTTTACAGAAAAACAATTAACTTTATATCTGTAATGAGGTTATGAGATACTAAAGCATATAAAGCATTCTTGTTTCCTTGCATTTTTGTCAAATGCACTAACATTAAGAGTAATATGTCAAAGATAGCAAAATCAATCAAATAAAAACCCTTCATTTAACTGTGTCATACCAATATTAACTTATTATAGCCTGTGAAATAATTTAAAAATAATTCTTAATGTTTCACATCATCAACTTTTGCTCTTAATTCACGTTAAAATAGGAAGAAAATTATAATCCACACTTGGTGCATTAGTATATAAGATCTTACTTGGTCTACTTTTACACAAACTTATAAGAATGTTTCATAATTGCTATGACCTTTGAATGTCTCATATACATATACTCTATAAGAACAATAAATATATTTCAACAGAAAATGGAATGTTTTCTATAAACTTTTTAATAAAAATAATAAATATTTCTTAAATCAGTTAACAATATGGAAAAACTATTAAAAAAGTATTATATTACATTGTAATTTGTTTTAACCCTACCATAGGCTTCACACAAGACCCTAACAAATGTCTAGCAGAACCTGTATATCATATTCTTTTTAGTCCACTATTTTTTATTGAAAACTACAATACAAATATGGCTATTTGTTTAGTATCTAAAAATGATTTTTTGTGAAAGCAACAATGGCATGTTGATGAAATGCATGTTACACTCCTATTGTGAAAATGATAAAATATAGAAAATATATAGATCTAAGAAACAGTTCTAAGAGTCAGAAATATATACACTAAATATGTTGTTTTTATTTCTTATTGATTCTGCTTGGTTTGTTGGTTTGGATTTTTTATTTTCCAACAGTATATATAATTCAGTAAGCAAATTTTAGTTAAAAGCTCAAAGAATTAAAACATACATTTTTATGTAGCAAAATTAGTATTTCAAAACAGAATGTACACAAACTGTGAGTGATTTAATTCAACAGAATCCTTCGAAGAATTCCTTTTTTTAATGTCATTTAATAGTCAATGGATTTTGGTATAGAACCATAATTTGAAAGAAACATTTCAATCCAAGACCAAAAGAAGCACAGGTTACTGCGCTATAACTTAATTACATAGGCTTTTAAAATATAACTGCGTTTTTTTTAAATGCCATGTTTGTATTACATGTTTTCTCTAAATTATCAATGACAAGTGTAATACACATTTATAATATTTTTTATAAGAATTATTGATAAAACCCTATAAACAAACTGATATGTTTTAGATTGTTAAAAATTATGAGTAACTTTTTTATTGTTTCAATATATTAATATATCCTTTTTTTAATATATTACATTTTTGAATTGCCAATTTGCCATATGTGAAAAAGTCTCTATTACAATCTTTAAATTTATAATTATGAATACATTTATGTCATTGTAAAGCAACAACCTGAATGAAACAGAAACAGACTTAAGTTATCAATATTTAAGGTTTAATAATGAACTAGTAAAGACCTGGTAACAACAAACATTAAG
The DNA here is from genome assembly GCF_020536995.1 of Dreissena polymorpha. Taxonomy (NCBI): domain Eukaryota; kingdom Metazoa; phylum Mollusca; class Bivalvia; order Myida; family Dreissenidae; genus Dreissena; species Dreissena polymorpha. Next base: position 74,086,498 of record NC_068365.1, read on the forward strand.
TCCAAGATCACGCATTACTTCCGTGTACATACATTTTGAAAATTAAACATAACAGCCTAAGTATAGACATGTACCATTAACAAAATAAGTCCATTATTTTCTCTATATTTCACAATAAACTATGTGTATAGCTTTAATATTGTTTGAACTTACTTGGACAACTGAGACTCATAAATAACATGCGACAATTTTGTTGATTAATAAAAATAAATAACGAACGCTTTCTGATAATAGGAATCCACATAATTGCAAAAACATTCTTAAAACATAGTAAAAGATCTGGTATGACAGTTGACATTATGCATTACATAATTATATATAAAAAACACGTAACAATAACAAAACATACATGCTTAGAAGCTTCATGTTAGCATGAAAATACTATAATTGTTACTTACATATTAATTATTGAATACCAAATAAATGACAGAAATTCTTTGTCAGATCTAAAATTCATCTTCACAATCTAAATAATTATGATAAATATTGTTTCAACAAAGTTTAAAAGAAAGTATTGGTAAGTAATTAAAATCCACAAATTGTAGAAGACATTCATCCTGTTTAAGCCATTGTATAAGCATTTTGTTAAGAGCAAAAGCACTGATTAAGTAAACACCCTTGAGACAACCAAACAAATCAGGGACAATCAAATTTACTAATACATAGATTATATAAAAAAAATCTGCAAGTTAAAAGAAATGTGATTAAATTAAGGATAATTTTGAAAAACTACATTCACAAGAAAACCTTTTGTTTAGCTGAACATTAAACTCATCATCATGGAAATTTACTGATACTTTTTTTAATTAATGAAAAATGCTAATTCACAAATAGTTAAAACTTAGCATCCACCTTATGTTTGTTTTATTTCTGGCCTGAATTACACTATCCAAACAATATACATGATACACTTATTCTAAATCTAAACAAGTCATTTGACCCATATGAATAATTCCTTGTGTTATTCCTATTTAAATTAAATATTTTACTACCGAAGGCGAAATGATTCTAGGTAAATGAGATCTGATGTTTTTGACAGCACTTTTTATTGATTTTGATAAAAGCTAATCTTGTTTGATAAAATGCTGTTTTGTTATTATTAGTACGACCTTGCATTACTCTCAACACACAAACACACAGATCAGAAATATATAATGTAAAAACAATGTAATCTAAATATTTTTTAATTGGTGAATAAGGGTACTGGGAAAATTCCAGGTTCTTTTTGCAAGTTTCATCAATCGATGTGGGAGTCTTTTTGCATGTTTCATCAATGAATATGGGAGTCTTTTGCAAGTTTCATCAATGGATATGGAAGTCTTTTTGCAAGTTTCATTAATTGATATGGGAGTGTAACAATAAGCCAGAGCAAAGAGAATGCACAACCCTAAATAAGATGATAAGTTTCTGTTTTCATTTTTCACAAGATTTCTTATGAGCTTATACCTTTCCCACTCAGAAGATAGGAGAACATGGCTATATGAAACCAGAACAGCTCTGGAGTAGCTTACAGACTGTTCAGATTTATAGTGTTTGTTGCTCATCAGTATGGGAATGGAGCCTTAAAAACTTGAATCTAGCCAGAGCAGTATTTAATCTAATTGGATCTTCTATGGGACTATTAACACTATGTGGTAAAAGGTAAGATTGCTAGCTTTTAACAATTCCTGCTTATAACCAACAACAACCATTGTGTCCTAATTTATAGCACTAGAAGGCAGAGTTGTTCCATTCCAGGTTTCTTATTTGAGGGTACAAACAAACTAAACTTGGAAATACATCAATTTAAAGGTATTGAGAGAAAAGCAAGTAGCTGAAGGGATGAGAAATCACAACCTTCCATAAGATTCAATTATCATAAGAGCGCTTTTAAAGCTTTTAACAATTCCTGCTGATGAAAGCAGTTTTGTTTAAGATGAGACAAGTAACATTGACCATTCTGAAATAATTTTCCCACTCATAGGCTGGGTCAACAATAATTCTAACATATGAAAGCTGTTATATTTTTATGAGATAATTAATAAAGAACATTCTGAAGTAATTCCCGCACTAGTAAGCCGAGTCGTCCCATTCAAGGGTCTTCTTGTAAGTCTCCGCCTCTTCCTCTGAAGATTCGTTCCCGTCGTCATGGAAACCGTCGCTTACATCATCATCAGTGTCACTGTCATCTGGCAGTGTGGATTTGCGTGGATTCTCTTCATATTCAAACAACTGTTGATAGGTAAACAACAACATTTTAAATGAACATGATTTATGAAAGTTCTATTCATATTCAAAGAACTGTTGATAGATAAATAACAACTTTAAAAAAGTTATTTAATTTATTCTTGCAACTTTTGAGACAACAGGGCTGGAAAATTTGGTAAATAAATATTGTGTTTAAACAATATTAAGCTCATGGCCTTTTTAACAACAACTGAATTTTGAAGTTGCTGTTGTTAAATTAACCAATAATTATGCTTACTGATTACACATGTTCAGACAATTTTTTGTTAAGCTCATGCATTAAGCCACGTTTTACTAGATGGAGGCTGATTTGATCCACCCATGCGTTTTTAAATTCAAAAGCCAACAAAACAATCCAAATGCATACCTCCTGATCAATGGGGTTCACAATGATGTTGAGTTCCGAGTTGTCCCACTCCATTTCCTGACCACTCTCATTGGCAGGGCGCCGTCTGTGGTGTGCCGCCCGTATACGCAGGACACCGAGGACAATCATGAACAGTAGGAAACCAACACACACTACTATGATAGCCACCATGCCAAAATCTGAAACATTGCAATACATGTAAAACAATATCACAATTATGGGATATTAATGCGATCGTGATAAAATTATTGCATATGCTCAGGGTCTGTAAAAACAGCTCTTAATGCATGTGTATAGTGTTGAACCAGTTTAGCCCATGCAGTCTGAGTGGGACAGGGTTAACAAGAAACCGTCGCAGACGGGTGATGCTACCCAAAGGTTGTTTTTTTGTCACAATATTGCACTATATATTCAGATAAAAGGAAACGTCTTGAGGGCACAGTAGTTGGGGGGACATGAATTTTTATTTATAGAAAATTTCAAAGGGTCATAACTCTGTGAAAAATCATCCGACCAGAACCCGCTGATTATATGCACATCTCCTCTTGGTAGTGAAGCTTCCCATAAAGTTTAATTGAATTCTGGTCATTAGTTGCTGAGAAATAGTCGGACAAAAATTGTGCATGGACGGACAGACGAAGCGACGACTATATTTATTTTGGGGGAGCATAAAAATGTGATACAATGAGATTAAGATTTAAGTTTGAAAAGCTAGATTTCCTATCTTACATAACCAGCAAACAGCATAAAACCTAAATAGCCTACGAGTTAAACACTATGGAAATGCTATAATAACACACAGAAAGTGACCTACTTGTGCCTGCAGCTCCCTGTAAGGTGTGACTGAACTTGGGATCCTGGATGGACTGCTGGGCACCATTACTCTGTATCCTAGCAACTGGTACCACTCGAGGCTCTTCCGTATCTCTCTCCAGAGAACCAACCTTGAAGAATATTTTGGTCTCTTACTTATAATTGTATCAATCACAGTTCAAATTATTTGCTGTAAATGGTTTAAGAATAACCTTAGTTTCACTTTTTCAATCCCTTACATGGAATAAATCATCAACTCTACTCTTGCATGAAAAATAAATATTTTTCCAATTATCAGATCTTTATTGGCATATGGACAATCTATGTGGCTGACAAGTTTTGCTCAATCAAAACAATATTTTATGTTTTCATCAATGGATGAAGAAACTACAACATAAATTATTACAACAGTTATTTTGTGCCTTAACTTTGAAACCTATTGTATTCTCTTGAAATTAACAGTACCCTTAAATAATTATTTTTTGTACGAAAAGCACCATTTGAAAACAAAGGATATCATTTTAGCGTGTTTTGAAATATTTTCAGAGGACAGTGGCTTTAATTAAAAAAAATATCACTTTCAATAACCTCAAAATAGTAAATTCTTTGCAACATGCAGTTGTTTTATGGTGCAAATAACAAGTTATCTAATTTACTAAAGCTGCCCTCTGGGGAAAACACTGAATGTCTGTGGGTATAGTTAATTGCAATAACAGAGGAAAAGTGTCGTCCCTGATTAGTCTGTGCAGACTGCACAGGCTAATCAGGGACGACACTTTATGCAACACGTAGTAAGCCCTGTTTTTCCAGTTCACAGATGTTTTTGTTTTAAAATGAGCCGTGCTCTGTGAAAAGGGGGTTTAATGCATGTGCATAAAGTGTCGTCCCAGATAGGCCTGTGCAGTTTGCATAGTCTAATCAGGGACGACACTTTCCGCCTAAACTGGATTTTTTCAAAGAAAAGACTTTCTTGAAACAAAAAAAATCTTAAAAGCGGAGAGTGTCGTCCCTGATTATCCTGTGCAGACTGCAGACAGTTTGTTCTTTCAATGCGCTACAAACTACTGTCAACTTACCGACACACTTAATTCGTTGCTCACAAATCTGCCGCTCTGTGAGGAACAGGAGAGGACAAAGTTTCGCATGTGAAGGTTGTCTGCATGGGTGTGCACGTATCGGATGTGTCTGATCACAGTCAGGTAGTTAGCAATAGTGTCGGCATCTGAAATGTAGATCATCATGTTAAGATTTATCTTTGCTTAATGAATATGTGTAAAGTGTTGTCCCAGATTAGCCTGTGCTGTCCTCACAGGCTAATGAGGGAATGACAGCTTCAGCCTGAATTTGATTTTCTTTTAAAACAGACTTCAAAAGACTTTGCAATCAGGTAGATAGCAATTGTGGTTTGCATCTGAAATGTTGATCTGCAGCTTTTACTAACATGATCGTATTACAGGAATTTTCAAAATTGTTTTAACCTTGGTAAAATTTTATCTTCAAAAATCATGTTATGGTGCAAACAAGAACATAGCACATTATAATTGCTTACAAAGGTTCAAATAAAAAGTCTCAAAGATATTTTAAAAGTTACCAAAAAGATTCTTCTGAAATGACATTAAACAATTGTTATTATTTTTTTAAACTTCTTGCTGTGCAAGAACACTCACATTTTCTTGGCTAACCAGTATGCAACGTAAATACATAAGCCAGTAACTGACATATTCAAACCTGCATTGAATACTTAGATCTCCGTAAAAAACTGTTCCAAGATAAGTGTGTGCCTTCCGCACAAGCTAATCAGGGACGACACTTATTGTCTTTAATGGATGTTCGCTAAGATAAAAAAGACTTCCTTTACATGAAAAAATGCAATACCCCGGTACATGCAGAAAATGTCTTCCCTGATAAGCCTGTACATACTGTATACAGCTAATCTGGGACGACATTTTATGCAAAGTATTAAAACTCATTTGCTAAGACTCACTGAGAATGACAAGGCTGTCTTCTCAATTCCTACATGTATTAGGTGCACATACTTCAACCAGTAACTGAAAACTGCCATATTTGAAACTGTTAATCTGCGATGGCACACATGCATTAAACCCTGTTTTCCCAGAACCAGGCTTAATTTTTTTTCTATCCCAGTCCACTCACTTAGAATGACTAGTCCAGCTGCAGTCTCAATTCCCTCCAGTTTCATGTTGAAGTCCTTGATGTCTCTCTTGGGAAGCTCAAGGTGTTCCACATAGAAGTCAAGGACAGGCTCTGCCCGCAGCGTGCACATGTCAAGCAGGAAGTGGCTGGTGGGATCTTCACTGGAGCCTCCTGAGTGAACTGTAAATGGAAACACACATGAACTTCTTTGTAATGAATTGTAATAAGATTGGCCTAAGTACAAAATCAACAAAAATTAGTTCACATGAATAATAATTGTTTTGCAGAATATCTCTATCTCTATGCATTTGAGTCTCCCTCTGGGAAAAGGGGTTTAATGCATGCATGTAAAGTGTAGCTCAAGATTAGTCTGTGCACTAAAGGGGTTAAATGCATGCGTGTAAAGTGTAGCTCAAGATTAGTCTGTGCACTAAAGGGGTTAAATCATGAGTGTAAAGTGTAGCTCAAAATTAGTCTGTGCACTAAAGGGGTTAAATGCATAAGTGTAAAGTGTAGCTCAAGATTAGTCTGTGCACTAAAGGGGTTAAATGCATGAGTGTTAAGTGTAGCTCAAGATTAGTCTGTGCACTAAAGGGGTTAAATGCATAAGTGTAAAGTGTAGCTCAAGATTAGTCTGTGCACTAAAGGGGTTAAATGCATGAGTGTAAAGTGTAGCTCAAGATTAGTCTGTGCACTAAAGGGATTAAATGCATGAGTGTAAAGTGTAGCTCAAGATTAGTCTGTGCACTAAAGGGGTTAAATGCATGAGTGTAAAGTGTAGCTCAAGATTAGTCTGTGCACTAAAGGGGTTAAATGCATGAGTGTAAAGTGTAGCTCAAGATTAGTCTGTGCACTAAAGGGGTTAAATGCATGAGTGTAAAGTGTAGCTCAAGATAAGTCTGTGCACTAAAGGGGTTAAATGCATGAGTGTAAAGTGTAGCTCAAGATAAGTCTGTGCACTAAAGGGGTTTAATGCATGCATGTAAAGTCGATTAGTCTGTGCACTTCGCAGCGCCACTCTAGAAAATAACATTTTCTATGATCACTCAAGAAATGAAATCGAAATTCCACTAAATTCAACAAATATCCTATATATCAATTCCAAAGAAATTCAAGATTACTCACATTGTTCAAAACCATTTGAATCTTAATGTTTTCTTTTCTTTTCCATAACCGTTTAGTGGTCATGTTCCTTTGTTTTCAAGATTTACCCTTTCCCACTCAGAAGCAAAGTGAAAATGGCAAACAGCATAAAACCAGAGAAACTCGCAGTCTGTTCAGGATTTATGCCGTTTGCTACTCATAAATATCTAAAGGTTGGAAATGAAGCCTTTAAAACTTTAATCTAGTAGAAAGGTTTTAATTAAATTTATCTTTCTGAGCGACTACAAATGCGACAAAAAACTTAAGTGGTAACGGGTTAATTGAATCAATTTAGGATTCATCCTAAGATCCTTAACTCTATGCAATACTCACTCAATTAATTTTTCCGATGCAACACTTACCAACAGGCACGTTTTTAGACTTTACATCAGTCTGTTGTTTGGGTGGTGAGGTGTCATTGCCAATCTCCTCCTCCTCGCTATCGGTGTCATTCCTGTTCTCCTCTCCGTTTGTTGACAGCATGAAGTCAACATGGATATTCACATCCTAAAAACAATGTATATAAATTACTGTGCGTATAATCCAGGGTGTGATCTAAGAACCACCTCAGGGGAGGTAAATGCCTTACCCCCCTTTCAGGATAAAGTTTAATTCTTCATCTTTTTTAGATCCAGCAAAGTTACTAACTATTTGTAAAATGAGTTTGACATTGACAGGGAGGGAATCAACTGAGAGGAGGAAAAATCACACCTCTGTTTACTGGATACAAAATGTGAGCCCTACTCTGGACAACAGGGTTTATTGCTTGTGCGATTGCATGGCTTATCAGGGATGAAACTTTCTGCTTTTTTTCTGTTCATAGGAAGTCTCCTTTTAAACAAGGGCTGTTTGTAAAACATGCATGCCCCCCCCCCCCCCTATATGGGCTATAAGTTGTAGTAGCAGCCATTGTGTGAATACGTTTTTTGTCACTGTGAATGGTGGTGGTGGTGGTGGTGGTGGTGGTGTAGTAGTAGTAGTAGTAGTAGTAGTAGTAGTAGTAGTAGTAACAGTAGTACTAGTAGTAGTAGTAGTAGTAGTAGTAGTAGTAGTAGTAGTAGTAGAAGTAGTAGTAGTAGTAGTAGTAGTAGTAGTAGTAGTAGTAGTAGTAGTAGTAGTAGTAGTAGTAGTAGTAGTAGAAGTAGTAGTAGTAGTAGTAGTAGTAGTAGTAGTAGTAGTAGTAGTAGTAGTAGTAGTAGTAGTAGTAGTAGTAGTAGTAGTAGTAGTAGTAGTAGTAGTAGTAGTAGTAGTAGAAGTAGTAATAAAAGCTGCGCCATGAGCGCATGATACGCCCGTCGTTCGCCAATGAAGTAGTAAGGTAATAAATAACCCTTTGAATCATTTTTTTACTTCAGTTTATTTGTATTTGAATACATGGTTTATTTTATAAGTACATGAGCATGGAAATCACGAAATTTTGACGAACAAAGTCCCATAACTCTGGAACGACAATTCAGAATTCCGTCAAAAACGAAAGGGGATCAGGGTTTATCAATATTAAGATTGTGTTGAAATTTGAAAAAAATCCATCGAAGGATATTTGAGCTACAGTAGGACATTCAATGAAATCACGAAATTTTGACAAACAAAGTCCCATAACTCTGGAACGACAATTCAGAATTCCGTCAAAAACAAAAGGGGATCAGGGTTTATCAATATTAAGATTGTGTTAAAATTTGAAGAAAATCTGTCAAAGGATATTTGACGTAGCGTACGACATTAACAGACGGACGGACGGACGGACAGACGGACGCGGGGTATACCATAATACGTCCCGTCATAGACGGGCGTATAAAAATAGTAGTAGTAGTGGCAGTAGTAGTAGAAGTAGTAATAGTAGACATGGTAGAATAAGTGGTGGTGGTGGTGGTGGTGGTGGTGGTGGTGGTGGTGGCGGCGGCGGCGGCGGTGGCGATGGCGGTGGTGGTGGTGGTGGTGGTGGAGTAGTAGTAGTAGTAGTAGTAGTAGTAGTAGTAGTAGTAGTAGTAGTAGTAGTAGTAGTGGTAGTAGTAGTAGTAGTAGTAGTAGTAGTAGTAGTAGTAGTAGTAGTAGTAGTAGTAGTAGTAGAAGTAGAAGTAGTAGTAGTAGTAGTAGTAGTAGTAGTAGTAGTAGTAGTAGTAGTAGTAGTAGTAGTAGTAGCAGTAGCAGCAGCAGTAGCAGCATTACAATACCAATACTTAAGAATGATCAAATGGGAAAAGGTAACCTAGCACTGGCAGTAAATATGGGGCTTATTTACAGGTCAGATTTGGAATCTCTGCTGTAAAATGAGATTTTGAATGAATTAAAGAGAGGCAAATCTGTAATAAAAAGAACATGCATAAACCGTAGTTGTTTCCCTTGTTTGAACCATGCTAAATCCTTATAATGCCTATTTCCAGTAACTGTGACCTTCACCTGTGACCTTGACCTTTGACCTAGTGACCTCAAAATCAATAGGGGTCATCTGCGGGTCATGATCAATGTACCTATGAAGTTTCATGATCCTAGCCCCAAGCGTTCTTGAGTTATCGTCCGGAAACCACCTGGTGGACGGACCGACCTACCGACCGACCAACCGACTGACCGACCGACCGACATGAGCAAAGCAATATACCCCCTCTTCTTCGAAGGGGGGCATAAAAATATCAAAAGCGAACTCCACAGGCATATAGCCCAGTTTTCTAGTAACAAGCTCAATATATATTGCATTCATTTTGGCAAAAAACACAAAGTGACATCCCATAATGTGACAGGAAAAGTACACAGTCAATCATTTTGGCCAGATTTATATAATTTTCATTTTATAAGAGTAAGGGGCATATTTTCGTAGACTTAGGTGGGATGTTTATTAAGTTTGGAGAATTTAATAGTCCTTTGTTAGAATAGGGGGATTTTCATTATCCTATATGAATAGGTTGTTTATTAAGTTGGGGTCATTTTTAAACATTTTTTTAAGATGGAGGCATTAATAAGAAAGGCAGCATTTATTAGGGAGACGTCATAGTTATTAAGGGAAAAAACCCTGTTCAGGGAAGCCAGACAGCTATAGGGTAGGGGCATTTAAAAGGATTTTGGGTCAGTTATTATGGAGGACCATTCATATGGGTAAAGGGATAGTTCTTTAGAAGTGGCATTTAAAAAGGTTGGTTAACAGTTATTAGGGAAAGCTAAAAATGCTATTTGGGTAGCAGTTATACAGTTTGAGGGACAGTTATTAGGGAGGGGAATGTATAGGGGTGGGGAGATAGTTAATAGAGTAAGGAGTGTTGTTTTAGGTAAGGAGATGTGGAAGAGGGAAATGCATTTATCACAGACACTGCTGACTCATCCTATATATACTGAGCCCCATTGACAATTTGCCTCTGAACCCCAATGACAATCTAGTCACACAGTTAAGATAGGCTTAGTTGAGTGCTATGTGCATTAATATGGGGAGATATTTATCAGGAACATACAGTCATAAAGAGCCATATTGACTCACCCTAAAGATATCAAGGCCTGTCTCAAGTGTGTCCCTGTATCCCATGACGACCTGCTTGCCGGACATTGTGATGATAGGCCTGTTAGAGTGCTCTACGAATATGTATGTCTCAAGTAGCGGAAGGATCTCCTCTGTATCTCCACAACTGCAAACAAATAAAGAGGTAAAGGTCAATGCATGGGAATATAGTCTGATTATGATACTAGACTCATCTTCAACCGACTTTGGCATTTACCCGCTGATCACTGGGATACAAGTCATATGTTCACATTTGGGGCAGTATTAAGCAATGGACCATTGGGCTTATTGTGTGTGCATTTCAAAGTTCATGAGGTCCTTTCTGAGTCAGAGGCCACATTATGGGTGGACCCCATGTGTGCCTTAGCACTCCTACCTAATAAACTTACTAGACTCATGAAAGTTGGGATGTATTTTGAGTTGTAGCTGCAATTTGCAGCTATTTCGTTGTAACAGAAAGATTTTTCAATTTTGGTGTGGTCTTGTGTTGTGGGGGGACCTGCAGGAAACCCCCATGTGCCTCGTACAGTGACCAGCAACAAAACTCTCATGCTGCTGGGTACTGGTATTTAACCGGGATCACTCAGGTGAGAAGTGGGTGTACCAACCACTGCCCAGCCGGACAGCCTACAATTTTGCTTTTTCCCAGACAGGTACCCATAGATACTACTGGGTGGAGAGGAGCAAGCTGGGATTAATCTTTGCTCAGGAAAATTCCATGGTCTGAGTGGGATTCAAACCAGGGACCTTCTCATTCCTAGACCAGCATCCTACCACTAGACCACAGTCCCAATATATGTCAAAATACTGTGAAACCATTTATTTTCGACAGCACAAAATTGCGTCATTTTTATAAAAATGACGATTTCGTCAGCACTTAAATTCGCCGATTTCTGATTTTGAATTTTAAAAAAAAATGCGTCAGTCAATATCCGATTTGTGTGTTATACATATTCGCGATCAATCGCAGTTGCGAAAAAATCGTGGTACGAATGCAGGAACACACTTGAGAATCACTGCAGGAGGTGGGGCCTGTTTGTCACATACCAATTAACTAGTCTTTTGTTATCAAAGAACAGTAATGGACTCTCTTAATGTACGCCATTCACACGTTCATTGTTATGATTAGCGGACAAGTGGGATCGAATAACCGTTAACGAGTGTTTGTAACAACGAAGCCAATTGCCAATTAGCCTTATTATATTATTATAATTGCCATACTGAAATCGTTTTAAGTGTTTTTTCGGCGTAAGCTGCATAAGCCAGCTTTTCACCTTAGCCTGACCTTTGTAAGTGTCCAATAAAATTCCAATAAAATTTCCCGCGGCTAGGTACGAATGAATACACTTCATTTATTCCATTGGCTGATTTGAGTATACCACCAGAACATTGGAAACATATCCGCGTCTTTGTAACATTGTTTTACTGTATGAAACAATTTTATCTCGAATGAAAAGGCTTAATAGATAGAACAGTTTTACACTCAATTCTCGACATCAATACAGTTTGTGCGTACACCTTTTATTTTCAGAGTATTACCAACGCAAGAGCGTTTATACTTAAAAGGCTATGTTCTCATATTTAGTACTTACTTCCTTATTCCTGTCAACATGTTAACATGTAAAAGTATAAAGAGCAATGGAAGCGAGGCCTCACTTTAAAGCATTGCATTTCAACCCGCGAGGTATATCGGGTCAATTCGCGGACATTCAGAGTTTATATACAGGTCATCACCGGAGTTGGCGGCCAGTAAAATAATCGTTATATAATAAAGACGCTATCCGTGAACTAGGTGACCTGGAATTTTCTTTAGACCAGAAATATGTTAAATGAAGATATTCAGCAATATAATTATGGTATGTAAATAATAGATTCTTAATGTGTTTTTCGGCGTAAGCTGCATAAGCCAGCTTTTCACCTTAGCCTGACATTTGTAAGTGTCCAATAAAATTCCAATAAAATTTCCCGCGGCTAGGTACGAATGAATACACTTCATTTATTCCATTGGCTGATTTGAGTATACCACCAGAACATTGGAAACATATCCGCGTCTTTGTAACACTGTTTTACTGTATGAAACAATTTTATCTCGAATGAAAAGGCTTAATAGATAGAACAGTTTTACACTCAATTCTCGACATCAATACAGTTTGTGCGTACACCTTTTATTTTCAGAGTATTACTAGCGCAAGAGCGTTTATATTTAAAAGGCTATGTTCTCATATTTAGTACTTACTTCCTTATTCCTGTCAACATGTTAACATGTAAAAGTATAAAGAGCAATGGAAGCGAGGCCTCACTTTAAAGCATTGCATTTCAACCCGCGAGGTATATCGGGTCAATTCGCGGACATTCAGAGTTTATATACAGGTCATCACCGGAGTTGGCGGCCAGTAAAATAATCGTTATATAATAAAGACGCTATCCGTGAACTAGGTGACCTGGAATTTTCTTTAGACCAGAAATATGTTAAATGAAGATATTCAGCAATATAATTATGGTATGTAAATAATAGATTCTTAATGTGTTTTCAACAATACAATGATAAATATTATTGTTGATAAATTTAACAATAATTATTCGTCCATATTGCCTAATGTACTAAAGTGATATTATGAGCATGTAACAGTTTATAGGTGTCTATCGCAACCGTTGATTATTTTTGATGTTTCTACTTCATATACACTTATATTAATTAATGCAGCATCATCATACTAAAACAATATACCAGAAAGAGAAAAATAATGCATTTGAATATCAACCGTACTTTCGTTTGACAACTGATCATGCGTTTACGAGTTGAACCTAAATTTAGTTTTAGTGCAGATTTGTTCATACGACACAAAGACACGAAATTGTTTTACGGATCATTTCAGCTTACAGGACTGGGTGGGTCACGTAAGAATATCGAATATAAAATATATTTTTATAAACAACTGGTAGCAAGGTGAGTTGCAGATAATTAATCAGTAACCACATTTTAACTAACTATTTTAACCTGTTAATTCTTTTCAGCTCAATTCAACAGTGCAAAATGCCCATAATATCACTTTAAGCATTAGCACGCTGCGTGATGGCTAATATGCAACACCCCTGAAAAACACAATGCACCTAATGGGTAATAAAGTTATAAACAGTTAGCGCTTAATTCATTACCATTCTACTTAAACGAAGTCAACGCATTCGATACAGCTGTACTGCACACGCGTTTTAAAGAAGTGTAACGTGTCAGTTTAGTACCTTGTGTAATCTACATCCCTTTGTGTCAAAACCGGATTAATCTTGATTACGAAACAGCAGTGAATGTGTGCATGGATTATGTTGGAATTTTATGCCTCATGTCTACGGTAAAGTTTTAAAATATTGTTCAACTTAGTGTTTGTTTTTGTTCACACATAGAACATGATTGTTCGTTAGGATCTTAAATTCGCCAATCGGTCGACTGACGAAATTTATGAAAATTAATGCCTGACGATTAATAATGGTTTCACAGTATGACAATATTAGTTTCTTTCTGGGCTAACTTAGCTTGATGCATGTGCAATGGCAGTCCCAGATTTTATAAACTGCACAATTCCAACATGCTAATCAGGGACAACACTTTCCCCCTAGACTTGATTTTTGTTAAGAAGGGACTTCCTCTAAACAAAAAATGCCATTAAAGCGGAAAGTATCATCCCTGAAAAACCTGTGAGGACTTGGACAGTCCTATCTGGGAGGACACTTTATGCACATGTATTAAGCCCAGTTTTCCCTGAACAAGGCTGAAATAATGATTGCCAGGGGGTTTATTAGGCTCACATGAAGGTCTACATGAACATTTGTTTCTGAGATAATAATATTAGTGCTAACATGCATGTCTTGCCTAAAAGTGTGTCAAATATCTCTTTTGTGGAAAAACGCTCTTTGACACAAAAAATAGTGTTGCACGTTCAAAATTCCATGAAACCATGTGAACCTGTTCTTTGCATAATTAAGATATCAATTATACTGATGTTTCAAGATGTATTAAGTGCTTGACTAAATTGACAGAAAACACAAGACCAATCACTTCTATTACACTCACTGAAAGCTTGTCCTGATGTTGAGATTCCTACGGCCGGGGGTGGGGAAGTTACGGTTGTTGATGTATGCCACCTTGTGCACGAGTTTCTCAACGTCAGAAGCGTTGTGTCCCGTAATGGTGAACTCTGTCTTCTCACTATTGAAACTGACAGACTGGAGAAAACAACAACATTATATACCTTTATTACTTTGTAATCAAGACATTTATTTCTTTGAAACTGGACAATTTTTTAAGGACAGTTGTTCATGTAAGTTAGTAAGAAAAACAGGACCTAGTTTTTTTCTCTACAAACCCAATCCGATGCTGTATTTGATAAATAAATTAATGTTTTTTGCTTATTTTATACTTACATATAATTCCAAATACATTAAAAACAATACTACTGTATACTTGTTCATACTTATAAACATTGACCAATGGTTTTAAAATATTTCTTCTATGGAGCAAGGCAACTTTGTTTTAACAGTTTATGAAAACAAAATATAATATATCAATAATAACATTTATAATTTCTGTATGGATTAGTAACGCTCAAGAACATGTCGGTGTAGAGTAATTAACTTTCAAAATGTAAGGATGTAATCAGTCACAAATTCCATTTGACATTTGTCTCCTCTGTGTGCATAGTTGTTTTTAACCTATTTTCTTTCCTATTCATTGCGTCTTTTGGTGATTGTTTCTTTCTCGCTTGAGCACGAGGATTTCATGAGTGGAAGTGCAAAGAAATGCTTTTTTTAAAGGTATTTATGGAATGGTTGCTTCAAGTAGCCAAAACTTGTAGAGTGCTAATGTCAGACTTTAATTAGGACAGCAAAAAACAACCAACACCATATAAGGTCGCCATGGTGTTATGGATACAGTGTCCACCCAACGACCAAAAGGTCACAGGATCGATCCCCACTGTAAGATCGTTCTTTAGATCTCTCCCAAAGACACCAAGTACTGGTTCTAGGCCCAGGAAACAGACTCCAGAGCGTTTTAAATATAAGTAGTAAGTACTCTAAATGCAATCAAGCTAAAATAAAAAGGTTTAAAACTTAAATCTAAAACCAAAATCAGTCATTGTCATCAACAACACACATCTGATCAAGCTATTGATGACTATCATCATGTATCATGTTGTATGTTCTTCAAAGATTTGGGGCGTCCTGACCCACATTTATCTGATAATGACAATACACAAAAGAAACAATCTAAGCGCCCATGAGCCATTGCCAAAAATTGAGTGAGCAATAAGTGTATATTGGTACGGAAAAGCCTATTTACAAAGACAAAATCAATATTTTTAAAATGCGCAAAACTACCAGAGGCTTTAACAAACTACATGTACTACAAAATAATAATTTCTTGCTCTTTTTTTACCAGATTATTGGTCCTGATCTTTTAGCTTCTGAGTGGGAAAGGGTAAACCCAGTTTGTGTGTTTATGATTTGGGTGTCTGTTGTAAATCAAAGTCTCTAACGAATTTCAGTATTTGATGGTTTCTTGCCTGCTTATGTTGTTATGTCTGTTTTTCATAACAAAAGTCTGTTCATGAATGTTTTCCAATGATCTTCAATATATTTGTCACTTAATACGTTTTCTAGGCATTCAACCTTTATGAGAATTACTCCAAGAAAAATCATCGGAAACAGTTATGGCATAGACCTATCTAAGAAAGCAAAATCAATTGTTCATACCGCCCACAGCATGTCTGCACAAAGTACATTTAACCAGGATTTATTATATTGTTTTAATTAGTCTGCAGGCTACTTGTAAACATAAATCATTGGAACATCTTATCCAAGTAACAATTTGTGATAATAAACTGCGTAGTTACTTTACCAAATAAAGATAAGGATAGGGCCAAAGTTAAACACAATTTGACTATAAAGTGAATAGTTAATCTAATAACGTAATATTAACACCATTTTTTAAAGTTGCATAAGATGGTCAATATTCAATTTTACGATAGACAAATTTGACATTTTTCATAACTAAACTAATGACAATACTTATTTTGCTTTTTAGCATGCACCTTTAGCAGCAACCTGTACATTTGGTGATGCAACCTGTACAATTGGTGATGCAACCTGTACAATTGGTGATGCAACCTGTACATCTGGTGATGCAACCTGTTCATTTGGTGATGCAACCTGTACATCTGGTGATGCAACTGTACATTTGGTGATGCAACCTGTACATCTGGTGATGCAACTGTACATTTGGTGATGCAACCTGTTCATTTGGTGATGCAACCTGTACATCTGGTGATGCAACCTGTACATTTGGTGATGCACCCTGTACATTTGGTGATGCAACTGTACATTTGGTGATGCAACCTGTACATTTGGTGATGCACCCTGTACATTTGGTGATGCAACTGTACATTTGGTGATGCAACCTGTTCATTTGGTGATGCACCCTGTACATCTGGTGATGCAACCTGTACATTTGGTGATGCACCCTGTACATTTGGTGATGCAACCTGTACATTTGGTGATGCAACCTGTACAATTGGTGATGCACCCTGTACATTTGGTGAATCAACCTGTACATTTGGTGATGCAACCTGTACAATTGGTGATGCAACCTGTACAATTGGTGATGCAACCTGTACATTTGGTGATGCAACTGTACATTTGGTGATGCAACCTGTACATTTGGTGATGCACCCTGTACATTTGGTGATGCAACCTGTACATTTGGTGATGCAACCTGTTCATTTGGTGATGCACCCTGTACATCTGGTGATGCAACCTGTACATTTGGTGATGCACCCTGTACATTTGGTGATGCAACCTGTACATTTGGTGATGCAACCTGTACAATTGGTGATGCAACCTGTACATTTGGTGATGCAACCTGAACATTTGGTGATGCAACCTGTACATTTGGTGATGCAACCTGAACATTTGGTGATGCAACCTGTACATTTGGTGATGCAACCTGTACATTTGGTGATGCTAGATTTGTATGATGGTAATAGTATCTCTTACTACCAACCCCAAATAACTATAACTTGTTTACTTGCAAGATGAGCATAATCAAATTTAAGTTTTAAGGTTTTTGAAGGTTTGATTAACAAAAAATCATACCTGGTTTTAAACATGTAATCTTTTTACTTTCTCAAATTTATGTTTTCGATTAATTATATGCTTGTCATCTTTGTCTTACAGTTCCACCGGGCATTTTCTTGAGATCAGTTCAATTCTTCAAATATCATTCCTGATTTACAAGTTATGCCATTTTTTACTAGTCCAAACTTAAATTTACATAATGTTTGTTGTTTAGCAACAAATTCTTACTGTTCTACTGGGCAGCTCCCTGTACTTTAAGTAAATGCTGGATTTTTCCTTAACAGGGTGCTGATATTATCTCTTACATTTTCTGCAAGACAGTAAACTCTTGGTAAGTCTTACCGTTCCACTTGGCATGTTCTCTAGATCAGTAAACTCTAGGTAAGTCTTACCGTTCCACTTGGCATGTTCTCTAGATCAGTAAACTCTAGGTAAGTCTTACCGTTCCACTTGGCATGTTCTCTAGATCAGTAAACTCTAGGTTAGTCTTACCGTTCCACTTGACATGTTCTCCAGATAAGTAAACTCTTGGTAAGTCTTACCATTCCACTTGGCATGTTCTCTAGATCAGTAATCTCTTGGTAAGTCTTACCGTTCCACTTGGCATGTACTCTAGATCAGTAATCTCTTGGTAAGTCTTACCGTTCCACTTGGCATGTTCTCTAGATCAGTAAACTCTTGGTAAGTCTTACCGTTCCACTTGGCATGTTCTCTAGATCAGTAATCTCTTGGTAAGTCTTACCGTTCCACTTGGCATGTTCTCTAGATCAGTAAACTCTAGGTTCTCCTGACAGTTGTTGAGGCACTGTATGACCTTGTCACTCTCCGTACGACCCTTCAACAAGGACAGTCCGGCCAGATAGCCTTGGAAGTGGTCAGCAAATGTCTCATCTAGGCCTGGGTAGAACAAAATAAAGGCTTAATTAACAAACAATTTAGCTTTTTTTAATTACCACTTTAGTAATTATGAATAGCTTTATTTTTCTTGGTTAGTTAATCGTAATCCGTTTTGAATTTCAAGTAACAAGATGTTGACAAAAATATTTCCAAACAAACAAAATCACATAAACAAAAGCTTTCATTTACTCTTTTAAATTAGAAATGTGAACTATTTGGTCTCATATTTTTGGAATTTTTCCATCAAATGTCATCCCAGATTAGCCTGAGATGTCAGCACAGGCTTCTCAGGGAAGACACTTGTTGCATAAAATGGATTCTCTGAAAGAAAATACTCTTGTGCACATACTTTAAGGTAAGTTTTCCCAGAACAAGTCTCAAACTAGAGCTTTGTCACAGACGTAACGAATACCCCCACATGCCGCATTGACACAGAATATTTTGCATGTTGTCTTCACAAAAAACAGCAGACACCATGCTCAATGTTTAAAACGCATTAAGTGATCCCGTGACCTAGTTTTTGACCCGAAATGGCCCATGTTCGAACTTGACCTACACATCATCTAGATACAACCTATGACCAAGTTTGGTGAAGCTTTGATGAAATCTACTTGAATTAGAGAGCGGACACCATGCTCAATGTTTAAAACACACTAAGTGACCTCATGACCTAGTTTTTGACCCGGCATGACCCATATTCGAACTTGAACTAGACATCATCTAGATACAACATTTGACCAAGTTTGCTTAAGATTGGATGAAAACAACTTGAAATAGAGGGTGGACACTTAATATGGACTGACAAACAGAAAGACCGACTGACCGACAGACAAGCTCACTCCTATATACCCCCTAAACTTCGTTTGTGGGGCAGGGTTTTCCACAGGCTATTCAACGGTCCCTCGCCGGCGGGCTTGAATTTCGAAATCAGAGTCCCCAGGGCGCTTGAAATTTTCCGATCAATGCATGTTTACAGTAAAAGAAAATGGAGAATGTCAAGAAAATCAAGGTTTCTTTATCAGTGTATCAATATACCCTGTTTTAAAAGAGCACTTGGTACCTACTTTTGCATGTAATCGCCATAAACACCCCATGGGGTCATAGATAATCCACTGATAGGAGATAGCATGACGCGCGCATCGATTATTCTAGCCACATTACACAGTCATTTATGCTGGCACGGATGTATCACAGGAAACTCTCAGGTAACTTTCCAGTCGTCAAACTGTGATGTTCATCGTCCAATCGGTTACGCGAATGCTTATGAGGGCGGGGTTAACTATCGACAACTATTTTTGATTGACGTCAGGCACGAAGTAAGAGTTTATCGCAGCTTGATTAGCAAGGAGTTGTACCATTCACGTAATATAAAACCGGTAACTAGAACAGTACATTAAAGACGGTTTCGGGCATCATCATCACACCTTTTTACTGTAAACAAGTGTTACTCATGACACATAATTAATACGAGAAATTAATTGCAAGTGATAAGCAATTACTTACTTGTAGCAAGTAATTTTGCAAATAACTCCCGGTAACAATTATGCGATAACATTTTAATTGCAGTACATGTTTATTTCATCATGTCCATTTATGGAACTGATTAACCTCGTTTTTCTGACATTTATTAGACACAAAATGCGCTTCAACAAATAATCGTTGAATTAATTACGCACAACTGTAAATGTTTCGTTCGATTTTCAAATGAGCATTAACAATTTGTAATCCAAAACACGCTACCGAATTTTAATGCTAATGTGACATTAACAAATTGTAGTGTCAAATAAACAGTGAATTATCCTTTGTCTCAATAAAAAGCACGCGAAAAAAAAAAAGCAAACATGTAGAACGTCGCATGGAAAGTGTGGATGTATTTTGTGCTGTATAAAAACATGAATATCATGTCAGGCGATTTACGCGTGTTCTGTGGAGAAAAAAAACCCGCCCTGATTTGACGATATTTCATCACATCTTTAAATAGTAACACATGCCAAAATTTATTTGATACTTAAGAAAATATGGCGATTTTTTTTTTAATTCTTGACACTTTTATCGTAAATATTTACCAGAATTTGCTTTAAAATTGGAATAGCGACTGTAAAAGTAGTAAGTATGCCGTAATAGATAGTAGGTATGGTTGATACAGATATATTAAGGAATTGATCGAGACGGGATTATGCGTATCTATGCGGGAAAGGGTAAAATATAAATAAAGGGTAAAATATATAGTCACTTAAAATTTATTTGATACAATAGAAAAACGGTAAGGTTTGTGTTAAAGAATTAATTGAGAGCTTTAATCTTCAGTATTTACCAGAAAGTGATTTATAAAATCGGAATAAACAGGATTATCGGGTAATAAATAGAAACTTGAAAAGTAGTAAGTATACAGTAATAGAGTTGGGTTGAAACGGATGTATTGGGGACTCGTTCGAGTCGGGATTTTACTATCTATGCGGAAAAGTTTTTAAACAATTAAACAATATTTTATATATTTTCTTGAAGAGTCATAGCCTCACCAAATGACATCTTTTGACGCTGTTTTTATTTGAGTTATAACGCACTACAGAACGTCAATTGACACGTTAAATTAAAGAAAAAATCAACGTCGGGAGGGGACACCCCTCCCGAACCACCCCTATCAACTCCGGGGCGCCTGACACAAATCCTGTGGAAAGCACTGTGGGGGTATAACTAATATAATAATTTGTGGGGGTATAATTACTCTAGAGCTTCCATGAACTATGACTACTTATTTCCAGCCCTGGCATACACATACCTTTCCAGCAGGCCCCTATAACCAGCTTGCTGTAGTGGACCTTGTCAGTGGGGTGAAGGGGCCAGTCATCCAGCATCTCAAAGTTGTCCTGGTTGGCCTCTACCACCTTCCCATCTACCAGGAGACGTAGCTGAAATTGGAAGTCTTTCTTGGAACATTGGACTCACTTTTGCCCACAATGTCAAAAGTCTGAACTTGTTTTCACCCAGAATATCAAAACATTGGACTGGCTTTTGCCCACAATGTCAAAACATTTGACTGGCTTTTGCCCAGATAGTAAAACATTGAAATGTTGCCCAGAATGTCAAAAAATTGAACTGGTTTATGTCCAGGATGTCAAACACACCAAGCCAGCTATTGTTAGATGTCCATAAATCTTGAGGACTATCAGAGTATTTTTTGCATTTAAATAAAGAGCCATTAAAAGTAATATTTTTCAAAATGGGACTTACAATTTCACTTTGAAGGTTTTCAAAAAAAAGTTCTTTAAACTACAGTACAGCTCAGGCAAAACCAACAGGGCTATGCCATGGACAAATATTTTTGTTTTCAAATTTCTCCGCACCCACAACGAGTATTCATTCGGCATATTGCCGAGGCACTCTGCAATAATTCGCGGGGATGTCGCCTTTTCTGCTTCTGTCTTTACATTGATCCGCAGAATCTCGCCTTGGGTTTATACTCAGCGATTCCCCGAGAAGATATGTTTACAAATATTTAGTGTATACTATAACAAATGTTTAATAATTGTCAAATTGACTAATATTGAAACAGACACAGATAACATGCTGATATGTTTACTTTTACGTGATTATGTTAACATTTTGTCAAATTGTTGGTTTTGTGTGAGCTGTACTGCAAATCTCAAATTTTTATTCATTTCCCATCCAGCGTTATAAGTTGAACCATTGTAAATTCTTAAATACTGAAAACACATTTATTCTCAGTTTTGAAGAATTTGTTAGCAAAAAAAACAAACACAAATTCCCAATTTTAGTCAAAAAGCCTTTTTTCGAAAATCCAAAGGGACCAGTCCCCAATTAGACCATGTTGAGAAAAACACACTGAATCCTGCCTCCACCTTTGGTAAGTTGTGCCCCATGCCATCATTGACCTTGTCCAGGCATTAAGTTTATAACTAAGCTCAATTGTGACGAAAGCCTTAGGCCTATTGAAAAGTAAATTTTCTGGGTAAAACAAGTACTTGGTGTGTTTGATAAGATCTAAAGATCGCTCCAAAAGTGTGGGTTGAGTCCATGATCTCCCGGTTTCTAAGCCAATACCATATCCACTATAACCCGGTGACTTTGTAAAAACAAACATTTAACTTGATTACTATGAAACATGCCACTCACCTCTGGGAAGTCCATACTGAGGGCATAGTGGTGCCACCTGCCGTCGTTGACCTCGTCCAGAAGCCAGCGCCACTCTGCTGGCTTGAAGACCTCAAGGTCAGCAGGGTCAGAACTCTCCCGGCGCAGCAGGAACACCAGCTTGGAGTTGTGTACAAACAGTGCATAGTGGTGACGGTTCATGCCTGAAAGAAAGAAAAGTTTATATGATCCATGCTCTATCAAAACGGGGTTAAATGAATATGCATAAAGTGTCATCCCAGATTAACCTGTGAAGGTTGCGAAGGCTAATCAGGGACAACACTTTCCGTTTAAACTTAATTTTTCCTTTGATGTAACTTCTTTAAACAAAATGTGGAATAAAAGCGAAAAGTGTCGTCTGTGATCAGCTCATGCAGACTGCATAGGCTTTAACTGGTACAACACTTTACGCACATGCATTAAGCCTTGTTTTCTCACAGCCATGCTCATATCAATACTTACAACAGGTCCAAGTAATTCATTCTATACTACAGGACTTACTCTGTCCTTTGACAAATTAGCAAATTGTAACGGAGCATCAAATTTGACTTAAGAAAACTATGTATATTTATGGTGATTCATTTCTGTTGAAAAAGACCTGATTATTTACCACATATAAGACACATTTTATAAATATGGCTAAAACTATAGGAAAGAAGAATAAAACACTATGCCATGTGTTTAATAAGCCAACCAAAACTCATTTTCACATCTCCCTAAATAAAAGTCATTGGCTACAACTCTTTCTTAAAAATAAAATGTACAAAATTTTAGGGGGGATTGGGTGAATGTAGAAATGTTTACACAGTAACTCCAGTATAGCATGGATAATGGGATCAAAGCCACAAACCAATAGTATAAACAGACCACAATATTATATTAAATAAATGTTGTCTACAAATAACAATGGAAAAGAAACATGCCTTGATAAACTTGTCAAAGACGTCAATGATTCAAAAGTTGGAAAGGACATAAACATCATTACAATGTGAAACACAAATGCTCACATGCTGTTTCGCACAACTTTATTTGCATCAACCAATAGATTATCCCACTTGCAATGTCAAAGCGACAGCATGGGTTCCCATCTAATCTAATACGGCAATAATTGACCCGGCTCAATCGGTATCACCATATTTGAATTTTAAGAAAACTTTTGAGAAAGAAATGGAAAATTGGAGAAACAAGAAATGTGTTTGTCAGAAACACTATTCCCCTTATGCGCCGCTTGGATTATTTTTTTTACCTTTGACCTTGAAAGATGACCTTGACCTTTCACCACTAAAAATGTGTTTGTCAGTGTCAGAAACACTATGGCCCCTTATGCACCGTTTGATTTAATCTTTTTTTTATTTTTTTGCCTTGACCTCGAATTATGACCTTGACCTTTCATCCCTCAAAATGTGCAGCTCCATGAGATACACATGCATGCCAAATATCAAGTTGCTATCTTCAAAATTGCAAACGTTATGGCAAATGTTAAAGTTGGAGCAAACAAACACACAAACCAACCAACCAACCAACCAACAGACAGGGCAAAAACAATATGTCCCCCACTATCAGTGGTGGGGGACATAAAGCGGGGTATGAGACCCACGCGCCTTTTATTGAATGCCGTCTTATAGCAGAGCGTGCTGAATGGTATATACAGTGTACTTTCTACATAATTGTTGGTCAGAACATTTTAATTAAACTTTGTTTTCTTTTCTTTTTTCTTGATTTTTTGTTATAAAGGAAAAATAGGCGTCATTTTCTAAAATGCCAAATATTGTTTCATCAAATTAGTATTTATATAAGTATCATGTACAAAATATTCCCATTCGAATTAATACAGATATCATGTACAAATATTTTAATCATATTAAACCTTTCCCCATTAAGAAGTTAAGTGAAAATAGCTTTTGCAACCAGCATAAGACCAGAACAAACTGCGAGTAACTCACAGTCTGTTCAGGTTTTATGCTGTTTACTGCTCATCACTCAGTGTTGGAAATGAAGCCTTTAGAACTAGAATTTAGTAAAAAAGGGTAATTCATTAAAATGCATCTTTCTAGGGGACTACAAATGCATCAAAATACGTTTCTAAGTAATAAAGAGTTCATTGCACTTTACAAACAAACGAGTTAATATTCTTATTATATCCTGACTAACAAAGGCTAATCTATATCCATTTCTGCGTAGGTTGTTCTATTTAGGTAAATCATATTAACTCCTGGACAACAACCATAGAAATGTGGAGAATTAAAGATATCTGATTTGGATAACAAGTTGATAAACCGTAAATAATGGTCACCAAGAATTGTCCTCCTATATTAACCCACTCAGAAGCAAAGTAAAAATGGCTATGTGCAAACAGCATTAAACCAGAACAGTGTAATGGTTGGAAATAAAGCCTATCTAAGGGTTGGAAATAAAGACTATCTGAGGGTTGGAAATAAAGCCTTAAAAATTTGAATCAAGTCAGAAAGGTCCTTAATTAAATTTAACTTTCTAAGGGACTAAAAATGAGTCAAAATACGTATCTAAGTGGTAAAGGAATAAGTCAGTCTTAGACAGAACAGAAATATTGAAAGTACAAATGAATCA
The DNA here is from genome assembly GCF_020536995.1 of Dreissena polymorpha. Lineage (NCBI taxonomy): Eukaryota > Metazoa > Mollusca > Bivalvia > Myida > Dreissenidae > Dreissena > Dreissena polymorpha. The sequence continues at coordinate 74,111,442 of NC_068365.1, forward strand.
ACTGTTAAGAATTCTTATTTTCAAATATCAATATTTTCACAAAACATTAACTTTCATTTCCCAAAAGGTGATTTCATAAGTACAATAAGGTAAATTCAGTCTCATTCAACACAGAGAAAATTTTAGAAACTGTAACTGTCCCCATAATTATCAACTTCAAAAATGAAACTTTCAGTATCAAATACAAAACTTGATATTTAATTATACACTTAAAACAAGTGATGTATTTGTGAAACACTATGTCCCCCCCTATATTTGACATTTGACCTTGAAGGATGACCTTGACCTTTCACCACTCAAAATGTGCAGCTCCATGAGATACACATGCTTGCCAAATATCAAGTTGCTATCTTCAATATTGCAAAAATTTAACGAAGGTTAAAGTTTGTGACACACACATACGATAAATGAATGAATGACTGACAGACAGGCCAAAAACAATATAACCCCGATCATTCGATCCGGAGGTATAAAAATTCTCCCTTAAATTAAAACAAATGATTCTGTTAACTATGAACTTAATATGTCCAGTTTAATCAATTCATCAGCCCCTTAATTGTGCTCAAGTGAGCTAAAATATCATCCATTTTCTGCCCACTGACTCACCATCGCCATCTGACATGCAGAGCAGGTGCTCCTTGTTGCCATGGTGATGTGGTTTGGTATCCTTGGTAACCAGGTCATCATGCCCAGAATGCTTCATCCATGTGGAGATTGTGAAGTGTGAGTCCAGGTGGTGGTCTGTATACGCGTCCGGGACCACAATGTGGTGAGACTTTCCGTCAAATGCGAATATTCTGTCGCCGTCATTTCCGTCATCGGAAGGAACCACACTTGTCCAATTGGATGCCAGGGTAGCAGTAGGTAGCAGATCAACACTTTCATCACTTGCACCTGTAATCACAATTATTTTTTTGCATTTTTTTAATCAAATAATATTGGTCAAGGAGGTATCAGGTCTACTCTTTAACCACTCCATTTTAATGGAATACAAGAGCAAAGTATAACGGGTGCCAACGCTCGGCTATGGGTACAGTTTTCAATAAATGAAAGCTTGTCAGAATATATTTAAAAACAAGAGTGCCAAACTGTCACAAGATACGCCCGTTCGAAGGTTTTGGACACCATGCTCAATGCTTGAAAGTGTCCTCAAGACCTAGTTATTGACCCGGCATGACCCATATTTGAACTTGACCTAGATATCACTTAGATGTAACATCTGACTAAATTTGGTGAAGATCAGATGAAAACTACTTCAATTAAAGAGCGGACAACATGCTTAATGCTTGAAATGCACTATGTGACCTCGTTTTTGACCCGGCATGACCCATGTTCGAACTTGACCTACATATCATCTAGACACAACTTCTGACCAAATTAGGTGAAGATCAGATGAAAACTACTTCAATTAGAGAGCGGACACCATGCTAAATGCTTGAAATGCACTAAGTAACCTCGTGACCTAGTTTTTGACCCGGCATGACCCATATTTGAACTTGACCTACATATCATCTAGACACAACTTCTGACCAAATTTGGTGAAGATCGGATGAATACAATTTGAATTAGAGTCCGGACAAAGTGGCGCCGTTGAAAATGCACTAATTGACCCTATGACCTAGTTTTTGACCCGGCATGACCCATATTCGAACTTGGCCTATATATCAACTAGATGCAACTGCTGACCAAGTTTGGTGAAGATCGGATGAATACAATTTGAAATAGAGTCCGGACAAAGTGGCCCCTTTGAAAATGCACTTATTGACCCTATGACCTAGTTTTTGACCCGGCATGACCCATATTCGAACTTGGCCTAGATATCAACTAGATGCAACTTCTGACCAAGTTTGGTGAAGATCGGATGAATACAATTTGAAATAGAGTCCGGACAAAGTGGCCCCTTTGAAAATGCACTTATTGACCCTATGACCTAGTTTTTGACCCGGCATGACCCATATTCGAACTTGGCCTAGATATCAACTAGATGCAACTGCTGACCAAGTTTGGTGAAGATCGGATGAATACAATTTGAATTAGAGTCCGGACAAAGTGATGCCTTCCGCCCGCCGCCCGCCCGCCGCCAAGGGGTTTCACATAATACGTCCCGTATTTTATACGGGCGTATAAAAATTAAAGGTCACAGTGACCTTGACCTTTGACCTAGTGACCCAAAAATGGGTGTGGCGTGTAGAACTCATCAAGGTGCATCTACATATGAAGTTTCAAAGTTGTAGGTGGAAGCACTTTGATTTTAGAGCCAATGTAAAGGTTTTAGCATGACGCTTACAGTGGACGGCTGAAGACGAGCTGGCTATGACAATACCTCGGGTTTTCTCCGAAAACATCGAGCTAAAAATTACTTATCTTATAAAACACTAATAAAATTGGGCAAGCTGGTTTACACTTTTATCACCTAAAAATTACAACATTTCTAACATGCTTCATCATGCTTATCATAGACAACAAGCAGACATATTGTCAACAAACTACCCAATTAATTATGTCAAAGACAAAAACAAAAAGGCTTAAAGTACCATTTTAAATAAAAGATTTAATTAACTACCAAAATAGTGTTTGTATCTTGTTCGAATCAAAATTCATTATGAAAAACAATGAGTCAATTGAAAAAATATCCTGAAAACATTAGTTTAAAATATTCAATTATTTATCTTTGCATTTGTAATTACATTCCTAAATGTCATTGAGGGCAATATTATCATTCTGCATAATACCAGAGAACAAAAATCTGAGAAATATGTGCTTCTTTCTAATAATAATAGTAAGTTAAATGTATTGTTTTGTACTATTGATATTGCATAGCCTTCAAGAATATGAAGCTGTCAAATCGCAAATAAAATTAAGAGAAAAACCACTTTTTATTAACAAATGTACACCTGCTATCTTCATTTGAAATTAATGACTGATATATAGTGTTTTTGAATGAAGGACAAAATACAAAATTGACAATATATAGGGAATATTATGCTATCCCATTTACCAGTGAAAAAAGCTTCAGAGTTATGGGAAATTGCTCAAGAAGGACCAAGTCTGAGACATACGAACAGAGCTTTATGCATGTGCAAGTTTTGTCAAAAAGTAGCCTGAGCAGTCTGCACAGGCCAACCAAGGACAACACTGTTTGCCTAAACTAAGACATACTTCCTTTAAAGGAGAAATACCATAAACAAGTAATGTATTGTCCCTGGTTTTCATGTGCTGACTGCACAGGCTAATATGGGACTTTGTGCACATGCATTAAGCACAGTTACAGTAAAAATACCATAAAAGCTGAAGGTTTTGTCCCTGGTAAGCATGTGTGGACTGCACAAGCTAATATGGGAGAACATTTTACGCACATGCATTATGCCAACTTTTCCCAGAGAGAGGCCCAAAAAACGAGTAGCAGGTTACACACCACATAGTTTCCTCTGTGACAGTATGCTGTAGGTGTCCCTATCGCAGCCCTTGCCGATGTGGTTGGTGGCCAGGTTGACCCTCACTGAGACTCGGTCTATCGTGCACGAGCCTGTGCACACGTGCAGTCGGGCAGAGTCTGTCAGGTATTTATACTCCGACCCCGGCGTGTATTCAATGTGGTCAGGAAAATCTGCAAAAGTGGCCATGGAGAAGATCTAGAACATGAAACTCACACAATATTAAGCTTTAAACGATAATCACATTGGTGTTCACGAGTTAAAGGGATCCTTTGTTTCAAAAGCTTTCACAAGGTGTGTTTTGTGCAAGGCTTTGGAAATGTGAACAGATTTGATCCATTATTTACAAGCATCTCAATGATACTACTGGATGATACAAACTGGTCTGGTAAAATTGAATGACTCCTGTAATGCACTTCCATGATTTTTTTTCAATTCCAAAATAATATGTGTGTAATAACATGTAATAAAATATATTTGTCAGGAATATTACAAATTGGGAGTGTATCATTAACAGATACAGACAGGCCAGCTCAATTATTTTTTTTTAAGACTAGAAGCTACATATTTACATGTTTTATTTGGAATACATTGTAAGATGGATATCATTTTATAATTGACAGCATTTTACAAATAAGCTACTTGTCAAATACAGCTCAAATTTAGCTTCATTGAGGGCCATTACTGCCACTATATCTAGAACTTAGCCTACAACAGTGTTTTTTCTCACCATTTTGGGAATGGATCTGGGTCCCTTTTGATTGTGAAAATCGAGTCATTTTGACGAAATTTGGAAATTAGTGTTTCCGTGTGTGTGTGTGTGTGTGTGTTTTTTGCTTAAAAAGACTTTAAAATCAAGAATGAAAGTAATTTAAATACATTACATTTACAAAAGCTTTACTTAAAGTATAACTAAATGTTGAGACTTATTAACAAACAAGGGCTGTTTGTAAAACATGCATGCCCCCCATATGGGGTGTCCATTGTAGTGGCAGCCATTGTGTGAGCACGATTTTTGTCACTGTGACCTTGACCTTTGACTTAGTGACCTGAAAATCAATAGGGGTCATCTGCGAGTCACGATCAATGTACCTATAAAGTGTCATGATCCTAGGCAAAAGCGTTCTTGAGTTATCATCCCAAAATCATTTTACTATTTCGGGTCACCGTGACCTTGACCTTTGACCTTGTGACCTCAAAATCAAAAGGGGTCATCTGCGAGTCATGATCAATCTACCTATGTAGTTTCATGATCCTAGGCAAAAGCGTTCTTGAGTTATCATCCAAAAACCATTTTACTATTTCAGATCACCGTGACCTTGACCTTTGACCTAGTGACCTCAAAAACAATAGGGGTCATCTGCAAGTCATGATCAATCTACCTATGAAGTTTCATGATCCTAGGCGTATGCTTTCTTGAGTTATCATCCAGAAACCATTTTACTATTTCGGGTCACCGTGACCTTGACCTTTGACCTAGTGACCTCAAAATTGATAGGGGTCATCTGCGAGTCATGATCAATCTACCCATGAAGTTTCATGATCCTAGGCGTATGCGTTCTTGAGTTATCATCCGGAAACCATTTTACTATTTCGGGTCACCGTGACCTTGACCTTTGACCTAGTGACCTCAAAATTAATAGGGGTCATCTGCGAGTCATGATCAATCTACCCATGAAGTTTCATGATCATAGGCGTATGCGTTCTTGAGTTATCATCCGGAAACCATTTTACTATTTCGGGTCACCGTGACCTTGACCTTTGACCTAGTGACCTCAAAATCAATAGGGGTCATCTGCGAGTCATGATCAATCTACCCATGAAGTTTCATGATCCTAAGCGTATGCGTTCTTGAGTTATCATCCGAAAACCATTTTACTATTTCGGGTCACCGTGACCTTGACCTTTGACCTAGTGACCTCAAAATCAATAGGGGTCATCTGCGAGTCATGATCAATCTACCTATGAAGTTTCATGATCCTAGGCGTATGCGTTCTTGAGTTATCATACGACAACCACCTGGTGGACGGACCGACCGACCGACCTACCGACCGACCGACCTACCGACCGACCGACCGACAGGAGCAAAGCAATATACCCCCTCTTCTTCGAAGGGAGGCATAAATATATATATATATGGGAAAAGTATATACTTATTTTCATCAGGAAAGGATCCCGCTACCAGACCTTAAAGTGATTAAAAAAAACACTGCTAAACAAAAAATATTATAAAAGCGGTAAGTATTGTCCCCAATAAGCCGGCGCAGACTGCACAGGCTTATCTAAAACAACCATTTAGGCACATGTATTTAACCCAGTTATCCAAGTACTATGCTCATATCAAGGCCACGATGCCCACCTGTCCATCCATTGGTGCACGTCTCCTTGACGATAATGTTCACGTACGCAGGCTCGGACACCTTGCCTGCGCAGTCTCGCGCACGAATCTTCAGAATGTAGTTGTAGGCATCCTTGTGGTAAATAGCCTTTGTGTTCTTGATGATGCCTGTAATTGCAAAAAGAGATACAATGTAATGTAGAATCTTAAGACACAACATTTTTAATGTTGTTAAATGCCTACTTTTTGAAATATATATATTCCCATATAGAATATATTATATTATTTATGGTATTGAAAATTGTCTGGAATTGTAAATAGAGAGATACGAAGTATCTGTCCAGATGATCTAGCATTTTATACACTTCTATAATGTGCAAATTATTTATATATGTATTCAGACAATAAAGCGTTTTCATTGTTTTTCAAAGGCCCCCTTTTAAATAGGTATCATGTTGAGACTAAACAAACAACAGTGTAGGCAGAAAGTGGCGTAATAGAATAGCCATTGCGGACTGAAGAAGTTTATCATGGACGACACTTAACACGCAAGAATTATGCACCCAGTGTTCCAGACGAAGCTTATTTGAGAACATGTCAATCCTCATATTTTTCCAATCATCACATGAATCTTAGCAATTTGTGAAGCCTACCAAATACCATCAATTTGACATTCAACTTCTTCACATTTTGGAGCCAGATATCTGTAAGGACACTACAAATACATGAAAGCTTCTTTGCTCTCATTTATAAAACACTGCCACAGTCACAAAGTAACACATTTTGATGTACAGTATTAGGAATTATAACACAAAGAAATCATGTTTCTGCTTAGTATTTAACTATGACATTTTCCAAAAGACAGTTTCAGCTATGTGTAACCTTGTAATTATATATTGCCATATCATGGTTTCTCAAACAAAGTAACAATTTTTGATGCGTTCTTGGGAATTGCAACACAAAGATATCATGTTTCCACTTAATATAATAATATGACATTTTCTATACGTGAGTTTCTGCTATGTGTCACCTTGTTATTATATATTGCCGTATATCGTTCCTCCAACTAATGAATCAACGAGAATGCCACAAATGTGATTAGTTACAATGGAATGACGTAAAATCAGTCCTGCTGATAGATTCTATTTTCACTTAGGGTTCAGACATTCCCAGTGTCACAAATTTCTCGCAATTTCTCTCATTTCTCGATAACCAATAGCAACTGATTGTTTTTTTCACACTCTTCAAAGAAGACCAGTAAGTGTGATTAATGTCCAGCTGTGAAAGGGAACTATTTTCTTGCCCTATAATCTAGCTGTTATTGGCATGGTCAGGAAATGATTACACAATCTGTATTCTTGAGTTGGCCCATCCAGATTCCAGTAGCTTAACAACACAGTGGCTTCGAAGCAAACAATTTAACTAAAATAATTATTATGTCAAGCATTTTTAGATCTTGTTGAAAATAACTCATTTATTATGCAATTTACAACAGTTACTGTTTAGAAAATTCGAAAATTTAGTCATACAGTTGGATTAAAATATTTTGTATGTATACAGGACTTTTTCAGTATGTAACCAAATGAGAGGTCATAACTTGACACCACTTATAGCATATGCAAATATACAAAGTCCGTAAATATTGCAACAATTACATTCTTTTCCAGTGGGGCTTTTTTGCTTGATTTTATAGCTGTTTCTGAGAAACATTCTAAAAGGTATCAAGTACCTTACTCTGCTATTCTGAACCTGATCATCAATGGTTTGGAAATAAAGGTATTCAGGAAATAATGAATTTTTATTTCATTAAATAATTATCAACATTTATTCAATCTTATTAGTTAACCAATATACAATGTTCACAGTGCAAGTAAATTGACACTAAAATGCCCACTTGTTTGGGTTTGAATCTTATTTCCAAATTTCCAAAAAAGCTTGTTAACCCATTACCACTTAGATACCTGTTTTGACGCATTTGTAGTCTTTTAGAAAGTAGCATTTAATTCAAGACCTATCTAACTAGATTCAAGTTTTAAAGGCTTCATTTCAAAACCTTAGATACTAATGAGCAGCAAACAGCTTACAACCTAAACAGACTGCGAGTTACTCGCAGGCTGTTCTGGTTTTATGCTGGTTGCAAAAGCCGCCCTCACTTTGCTTCCTTATGGGGGAAAAGGTTCAAAATTCCAATGCTCTTTAGCGTTCACATGTATTTTCATTCTTTACATAACTTCAGTATTTCTTGGTTACAGACCCGCTATTGGTGTCTTGTATTATTTCATTCCTTGTAATGAATAATCTTTTAAAGGGGGCTTTTCAATTGCTAGTTTATGACTCTCATTGGAAAAAAAACAAAACATTAGTTACTTCTTTCACTAAATCAAAATCAATACCACGACAGTCAATCGTGCTAAGTCATAACAATCTCTGAAACAGAACTAATTTCTGAGGGAATTAAACCCATTATGACAATTGTTTGAAGCATTTCGATCCATTTTTTTTAAATTGCAAATTGGTTAGAACAGCAAGTGCCTGGAGTAAATAGCAATTATGATGTTCGATAAAATTGATAGCGGCTTTAAGCAATTTCCTACTTAAAAATACTCATTTTCTGAAGATAATTCAATTACAATTACAATAAATTCTATATTTTGATTTACTATTTAAACCCTTAGAGGCGAGCGAGCAAATTGTTTAAGCCAAGTGCATATGACACTTTGAATTTTACAAAACCTTAAGTTAATTGAAGTTCTATCCTTCACTGTTTCAGCAAACCTATTTGCGATGTCAATCTTTCTTTGTAAACAAATAATAATTAAGACAATCATTTTTGTATGCACTTTGTTTAAACACTACACTGACATGCAAAAAAGCATTCAATAAAACTTCCCTTCGATTGTTCATATTTCCTACACCAGAAAAACAAAATCTAGAGAAAATGGGAATATACCATTGGTAGCCCATCCAATAACAATTAGCCTCCTTCCATTTCCATTCTGAGATAATACTTTAGCACGCTTAATAAAGCCTCAATTGAATGATTTCTCAAGAATATTGGACAGGCAAAACACACAATAATTAAAAAACCTAAAAATAGCAAAAATATATTGAAAAGATTTCAATAAACACTGAATAGATTCTGATGATATTTCAGTTAAATGTTATATTTCTTATCCATTTTCCTTTTATTTTGAATTACTTTCTGCATATGCAAATTTTTTTACAATTGTTTTTATAAAAAAATTAGGCTTTAACAGGATAAGTGTATATGCGAAGAAGTTTACAAAAGAAGATGCATTTTTCCCAGTTCGCACTTTTGGTAAAATTGTTTTTACAATAGTTTCAATAAACAAAAATCAAGCTTACAAATCATATAACATGTGCACAAGAATATACAAAACAAGATAACAACCCAGTTGGCGCTGTTGGGAAAAACTAATATATCATTCCCGCAGATATCCTTCAAGGATGTGGAGACAATTATTGCCTGTCGTTTATCAGATTTCCCGAGGAGCCTCCAGGACCATAATCTGTTTGTCACAGAGGACTGGGAGAAATTACATGATTGCCTTATGGCATGTGGTTGACATATTAACGCAGAAATTATTTTGTTAATTTCTTATTCAATTCACATTGGCGCAAATGACTTATGTGGGCTCTTCCCATGAGTCTTCAAACACACGGTGTGTGATCCTCAATTTCCAATTGGGTACCATGTATTTTTATTTTCAAATCTGTGGTACCAAGTGCTTTAATTTCCAAATATAGGGAAACATGTTCTTTTATTTCCAAATCTGTTGTACCAAGTGCTTTAATTTCCAAATATGGGTTAACATGTGCTTTAATTTCCAAATCTGTGGTACCATGTGCTTTAATTTCCAAATATGGGTTACCATGTTCTTTAATTTCCAAATCTAGGGCACCATGTGCTTTAATATCCGAATATGGGTTACCATGTTCTTTAATTTCCAAATATGGGTTACCATGTCCTTTAATTTCCAAATATGGGTAGCCATGTGCTCAAATTTCCGAATTTGATTTGAATTAGATCAAAGCTTGCCAAAACATAACAGTTCATGGTGAAATAGACGTAGCCACCACATGATCAAGATATTCCACCTTGTACCATAAGTAAAATGACTATTTGGAGAAGTTGATCCAACTCATCCTCCAAGAATGCAGGGTCCACCAATCACTGAATGAAAGTAAGCGGACAGAGACCAGTGCTTTTATTCAAATTTGGGGCCTGTACTAGGGGACCTATTCCTAATGGAAAAACGTACATATTTTTCCCAAATGGGATCCACAAAATTTCCAGTTAAAGGTTTAAAAAAAATAACTAAACTAGTGACCTGAAAATCAATAGGGGTCATCTGCGAGTCATGATCAATGTACCTATGAAGTTTCATGATCCTAGAAGTAAGCGTTCTTGAGTAATCATCAGTAAACCATTTTACTGGTTCGAGTCACCTTGACCTTAACCTTTGACCTAGTGACCTGAAAATCAATAGGGGTCATCTGCGAGTCATGATCAATGTACCTATGAAGTTTCATGGTCCTAGGCGTAAGCGTTCTTGAGTTATCATCCGGAAACCATTTTATTGGTTCAAGTCACCGTGACCTTGACCTTTGACCTAGTGACCAGAAAATCAATAGGGGTCATCTGCGAGTCATGATCAATGTACCTATGAAGTTTCATGATCCTAGGCGTATTCTTGAGTAATCAACCGGAAACCATCTGGTCGACGGACCGACCGACATGAGCAAAACAATGTACCCCTCTTCCTCGAAGGGGGGCATAATAAAATAATAAATACAAATAAATCTCAACATAAAGTTCATCTCTCATCAATCTCTATAAGTTAAACCTTAGTAAATGTGTTCATATCACTTGTATTCTCAATGTTTAAGCATTTGTTAATAAAAAGACTGCACTAATTTCCCAATTTAAGCCAAATCAACATGATTTTTCCCAATTCAAAGGTACATGGCCCCATTCCCAAAATGGTGAAAAAACCCTCTGAAGCCTGGGAGCATGCAAGAGAAGCTGTATGGACAGAAGAAATCCTTATCTACATATTCCAAATGTTGTGGAGAAAAAGACCTAAAACTAAGCAGTACAAGTAATAGCAACACCTACCTAAACCATAATTGACAACTGCCCTAATTGGATCAGAGGAACAGGAGAATGGCTGTGTAAATACTTTCATGACCATTGGAGGCAGAGGTAACTTTAGGAAAATGGCTGCATAAGAACTTTCATGACCTATTCCTACTCTACTTTTGAAATGGTGTCCAAATTCCAACTCACCAACTGTGAACTGAAATTCTAACACTTCTATCAACTATCAGCAACCTATCCTTGAAAACAACATTCTCCGATGACCTTACAATATATAGATATGTGAGCATGCGATCAATACCCTTTAACATGTTACAAAAACTGTCAATGAAAACCATTCAGCACTGATTGGACTTCACATGTTTTATATCTCCGTGCTTCACCTTTAGCAAACAGATACAAATTTTGATCTTGGAGTCACAGACAAAGATATCTGAGCACAGGTTCAATAAACTTTATAAACTGCTAAAAACACTTCGATTGAAAACCAGTCAGCAACACAATGAAGTTTCGCACATCTTACAGATTTTGCTTGACCTTTAGCAACCTTATACCAGTCATGATATGAAAACCGGTCAGCAACCATATGGCTTCGAACATTTTATATCTCAGGGCTTGACCTTTAGCAACCATTTACCAGTCATGATCCTGGTGTAAAAGACGGAGTGTTATTACGTGGAAGATGACATTTAAGCATTTTCTGTCAAGATAATAATCAGAACAAAAACTTTTGGTCAACATCATGCACGAAAATATCATATTTAATGCATTTAAATAAAATATGCTGACTTCTGCAGCTAATTTGGGACGACACTTTATGCATTAAGCCCAGTTTTCCAAGAATGAGGCTGATTAGGCTAATTTGCTTACCATTGCTGGTGATAGTGAATGGTGCTTCATCACTGACGATGTCATAGCCGCAGATTGCACTGTTCTCTGGGTCCGCATCCCTGTCTATGGCTTTAACCTACATTAAAACAAACTGAGATTTGTACACTGTAAACCAATAAAACACGCTCCAGTTTAAAGCGGAATTTAATGTAACGCAGGTAGGTCTTTGTTCCCATTTTGTCTCCAACTTTCCATTTTTCTTTCACATGTTTAAAGGCAGACCTTTTCCTGACGTATCTACAGGTATGTTCAATGGACCCATTCTCAAAGCAAAATGATGAAATTAAATCCCAATTTGAAATACTAATTCAAAATGTGAAAAAAATATCACAATTTGAAAAAGAAAAGTGTTTGATGATTTGTATATCTCAATTTTATTTCAATTACATCTCACAAAGTATATGACTATAATGTATATGATTTTATCCTTATAAATGAATTATTTCAAAAGTTATATTTAAATATGTTTTTCCAATACATTGATTTATTGCGCAGAAAAAAACTTATCCAGACTTTGCAATTTTCCCAAAATGGCCACAAAAAGTCCTGATAGTAACTTAAACAAGAGCACCGCATAACGGGTGCCAACGCTCGGCTGTGAGTGCAATTTTAAATAAATGAAAGCTTGTCAGAATTTTTTTTTTTTTATGTCACAGTGACCTTGACCTTTGACCTAGTGACCCCAAAATGGGTGTGGCGTGTAGAATTCATCAAGTTATATACATATGAAGTTTCAAAGTTGTAGGTGGAAACACTTTGATTTTAGAGCCAATATAAAGGTTTTAGCATGACTTCAGATGGCGGACGACAAGCTGGCTATGACAATACCTCGGGTTTTCTCCGAAAACAGCCAAGCTAAAAATGGCAGCACTCATGGTCCTATATTATTTATTTCTCTATTAAAATTAATGAGGCTTACTCGTGATGGTAGCATTTGACAGTTAAGTGATATTACCCCCCCCCCCCCCTGAGTACCTGAGTGATGTTCTGTGACAGGACCCCCTCCTGTAGGTCAGCGTTGTACGTGGTCTTCTCAAACACAGGGGCTGATCTGTCTGCTGCCACCACCTTCACTGTGACTACGGCCCTACAAAACAACGTAACAAAGATGATTATACAGATTTTCTTTTGTATAGTCCGCCCTATAAAAAAAACATAACAATCAATGATTATACAGATTTTCTTTTGTACATGTCACCTAAGAAAATAAAATGACATGGTATATATATAGATTGCATTTTGTTTAAATCAACTTGTTTGATATTCACTGACAGGATGCCTACTTGCAGATTAGTATTGTTCATTATACATCGGTGCTTTCAAACTCAGGCTTCAAGTGACCTTCACACAACTACCCTGACCTTCACATGACTCCCTTTACAATCTTATGACCAGAAAATAACAAACCAAAAGAAACTACATGCTGGGAGTTAAAAATGATGGTGCTTTGTTACAACATTATGCATGTATTGCTCATACACGAAGTTGGCTTTAACCCATTTATGCCTAGCGTCTAGAAAAAAGGACATGGCAAACAGCGTAGACCCAGATGAGACACCGCATGATGCGGCGTCTCATCAGGGTCAATGCTGTTTGCTCAAAGGAACTTCTGTAAGAAATATTCTAAATATAGAAATAAATATACCATTCATCCCTAATTTTGGAAATAAATTGATCCAATTTAGAAGGATGGGAGAGTCCACTAGGCATAAATGGGTTAAACATCAGAAAATAAGCATAACAGCATACAAGTTAAATTTTTTAAACATTTTGGACACAACACTTAATCAGTTATAATAGCACCTAAGTAAATCAAGAAATGCAGGCACCATTTGATTTAAATGCAACTGCTGAATTAACCCTTTCCCACTCAGAGCCAAAGTTGAAATGGCTATGTGCAAACAGCATAAACCAGAACAGCATGCGAGTAACTCACAGTCTGTTCAGATTTAATGCTGTTTGCTGCTCACCAGTACCTAAGGTTTGGAGATAAAGCCTTAACAACTTGAATCTAGTAAGAAATGTTTTTAATTATATGTAACTTTCTAAGACACAACAAATGCGGGAAAATATATAACTAAGTGGTAAAGCCCGGTTCAAAGAAAAACATGAACTGAAAAGATGGGTAATCTTACATCAGGAACATGTTGTATACTACAGAACATTTATAATTAGCTGTCCATAGTGGAAAAACAATTATCACAGCAATTTGTAAGCCAATATTCAGCATTACAGCAGAAGCATCAAAATATCTGAAGAATGGAACATCAAGATACACATAAGCCAAGCTAAGTCAGAATTAGACTTAGTGAATATATTTGAAATATTAATTGTCCCAGATTAACCTCCACAGGCTTATCAGGCCAGGGTGTTTTCAAGCCAAATTGGGATTTTTTTTAAATCGATAAAATGAAAATCTGGGAATTATTTATGGACAAAATGGACCAAATTTGGGATTTTTTTATCCATAAATATTTATACAACAGGCCATTTCCTGGACATTTTGAAAAAGATCTTATAAATCATAGTTATATACTTTGTTAGATGTTTATGAAATAAAATTTAGATATGATAATCATTACCCACTTCTATCAGAAAAAAAGCTGTTTTTCTTCATTATTTTTTTCTTGGAAATTAGAAAAAATATACAATATCCATTTGCTTTGGGATCGGGTCTGTTTTATGGCCTTCTTTACATAGCATAAAAAACCCTGCAGGCTAATCAGAGATGACACTTTCTGCTTTTATGGAACTTTTCTATTAAAAGAAGTCTCTTTTAAACAAAAATCCAGTCTTTGGGGAAAGTGTAATCCCAGATTAGCCAGTGCAGACTGTGCAGGCTAATCAGAGACATACTTTTCACTCATGCATTTAGACTTGTTTCCCAAAGCAAAACTCAAATGTTTTACAATTACTTCATTGGTAATTATTTTGCATGTTATAATACTCTACCTTCAGTAACACTAATAAAAAAAGCTGCAAAATGATGACATGCCCTTTAATACCCGCAACATTCTCAGAAGCTACCCTTTTCAGTGACATTTATTTCTTGCAATAATTCACGCTTTCCTGACAATAATAGATTTTAAAGCACTACCAAGCAATCATAAACTAGTAAAACATACGCTTTTTACCTAGATTATTATGTAAATGAAGACATGCCTAGACAAATGTGGGCAGAATCTTAGATTTGTAATAGGTCATGATGCAATTTTATTATATTTTTATAGTAATGTTCATATATGTATACAAACTTACTGATAAACATGACATAATTATCATATAATCTTAAATGTCTCTTTGTATAGGTAGAACACTTAATATCTCTTTGTATAGGTAGAAACCTTAATGTGTTTTGTATAGGTAGAACACTTAATGTCTCTTTGCATAGGTAGAACACTTAATATCTCTTTGCATAGGTAGAACACTTAATGTATCTTTGTATAGTTAGAACATTTAATGTCTCTGTGTATAGGTAGAACACTTCATGTCTCTTTGTATCGGTAAAAAACTTAATGTATCTTTGTATAGGTAAAAAACTAAATGTATCTTTGTATAGGTATAGCACTTAATGTCTCTTTGTATAGGTATAGAACACTAAATGTCTCTTTGTATAGGTAGAAACCTTAATGTGTTTTGTATAGGTAGATGTCTCTTTGTATAGGTAGAACACTAAATGTCTCTTTGTATAGGTAGAACACTTACTTTGACAATCAATTATTTTCCTCCCATGTTTCCTCTATAATCTTTTTGAATGTTGACTTTATCTGACTTAGCTTATTAACAATTTTAAGAGGTGAATTGGAGGTGAATTTAAATTTATGAAAATAGTATGACTCCCCCTTCCAGTTAGTATGGACCACATATAGTTATATCTATTGCTAGTTTGGGGATTCTAAATTCCAGATTAGCCTGTGTATTCCCCTTTTGGGAAAACAGGGTTTAATGAATGTGCGAAATGTGTAACTCCAGATTAGCCTGTGTATTCCCCCTTTTGGGAAAACAGGGTTTAATGAATGTGCGTAATGTGTAACTCCAGATTAGCCTGTGTATTCCCCCTTTTGAGAAAACAGGGTTTAAATAAAAGTGCATTAAGAGTAACCCTAGATTAGCCTGTGCATTGCCCATAAACTGGATTTTCCTGCAAATGTCAAAAACCATAAAAGCTTAACACATTACCACAGAGAAGCCTGTGTGGACCGCACAGGCTAATCAGGGTTAACACTTTACCTACATACCTTTAGTCCCATTTGCAAAAGCAAGGCTCACATGTTTAAACTTTGCACTTTTCAAAAGGGTAGCAATTTAAGGAATTGACCACTCTTTATAGACAATTTTGACAATTACTAGTAATAGATTTGACAATCAAACATATATTGCAAGCCTTTCTTCATCAGGTTACTAACGATACTATTTGTAAAATATTCTTCCCTAAAATTGAAATATTTTTTGTAGCTTAAAGTTTTTTGTTTCATATAATTATTGAAAGTTCAATTTATTTTTATTTTCTCAACATTTCCATCCTTTTAGACAAAGCCCTCACTTTCTCCGCTTAAAATATGAATATTTTACATGAAAATTCCCCCAGAAAACAATATAAAACTTCCATAAATAAGGATTATTCTGCAATAACCATGCAGTCTTGGCATGTGATGTCTGCTTCTATAAATGAATTGCTCTACACAAAAAAAACATTAGCCATGCCAGTAACTGTAATACTGCATTTTGAAGCAGAAAATCTAGTTAGACATTTGAGGATAATTAATCCTAAGAGGCCCATAATGTGATACTTTCACTGCCCTTAGAATATTTTTAAACAAGAGATTGCCAAGCAATATGGTCCCCTACTGGTGAAACTCCACCATTGTCAGTATTTTTTTATTTTTTTTATTATATTTGTTGCCATAGCAACCATAATTTTTGACGTAGGAACAAAATGAAATGACGTGCATAATCTCCATATTGCCATCTATCCATGTTTCAAGTTTCATGAAACAATATGAAGAACTTTTAAAGTTATCGCAGGATCCAGAAAAGTGTTAGTGACTGACAGACAGACTGACAGAAAGACAGACTGAAATACGGAGTGCAAACCATAAGTCCCCTCCGGTTTCACCGGTAGGGGACAATAAAAGTACCTGTACATTAAATTTAGAAAAGTCATGGTGCATTTTTTTTGATAATACAAGGAATGGGTAAAGTATATGTATTAGGTAGGTACTGTTTTGTTGCTGCCATCTAAATGAATTATTTGATTCAAATGAATTCATTGCTTTACGTTTAGGTCATTAAACCTTGTTCATAGACTCATGCGACTTAATTGAGTCAAGTGTTGTAATTTAATTAACCCTTTTCCACTAAGATAAGTATTGTGACACACTTGTAGTCCCTTCCAAAGTTAAATTCAATTAAATACCTTTCTTACTAAATTCAAGTTTTAAAGGCTTCATTTCCAACCCTTAAATACTGATGAGCAGCAAACAGCATAAAACCTGAACAGACTGCGAGTGACTGCGAGTTACTCGCAGGCTGTTCTGGTTTTATGCTGGTTGCAAAAGATATTTTCACATTGCTTCTTATGGGGGAAAAGGTTAATACATTTTGCTTTAAGCATATCAATCTGTGGCATGCAGCATGAGTCAATAAAAAAAAAATACCTGCTAGATTTTTTATCGTATGGTGGGTCCACACAATCAAAGGCAAATATGTTGAACTTGTAGGTTTTCCTCTTCTCATAGCTGAGTCTTTCCCCTTCATGCACTTTCAACAGACCCTCTCCTGTCTCTCTATTCTTCACCTCAATCACAAATGGAATTTTCTTGATGTTGGAGACAATCTCATAGCGGCAAATCAGGCCTGAAAATACACACAACAAGGTCACATTAGCTCATTTGATAGACATGAAGTAGATAGGTAAGCAGGCTTGGGAGTTAATATTTTAGTTTCGGGCAGGCAAAAATGCTACAATTGACATGCTTTAGAAATATTTTATCTGGAAGCAGCAGATTCCTTAATGTGGTGTGGTGGTTTGAGTTTCTCTATGACCAGGGGAGCTAAGCCTACGGGAGTGTAAAAACTCTGGACAGAGCTTCCAAAGCTGGACAGATTTAACCCTTTCCCACTCAGAAGCAAAAAGAAAATGGATATGTGCAAACAGCATAAAACCAGAACAGCCTGCACGTCTGTTCAGGTTTTCTGCTGTTTGCTGCTCATCAGTATCTAAGACTTGGAAACGAAACCTTAAAAATTTGAATCTAGTAAGGAAGTACTTTAATCAAAATTAATTTTCTGAGGGATTACAAGGGCGTGAAAATACGTATCTAAGTGGTAAAGGGTTAAATATGTATCTTAGTGGCAAAGGGATAAAAACGTAGCTAAGTGGTAAAGGGTTAAATACCTATCTAAGTGGTAAAGAGTTATATACGTATCTAAGTGGTAAAGAGTTAAATACGAAGCTAAGTGGTAAGGGTTAAATACATAGCTAAGTGGTAAAGTGTTAAATACGTATTTAAGTGGTAAAGGGTTAAATACATATCTTAGTGGTAAAGGGTTAAATATGTATCTAAGTGGTAAAGGGTTAAATATGTATCAAAGTGGTAAAGGGTTAAATACCTATCTAAGTGGTAAAGGGTTAGATAAGTATCTAAGTGGTAAAGGGTTAAATACAAAGCTACATGTAAGTGGTAAAGGCTTAAATATGTTTCTAAGTGGTAAATGGTTAAATACCTATCTAAGTGGTAAAGGGTTAGATACGTATCTAAGTGGAAAAGGGTTAAATACAAAGCTAAGAGGTAAAGGGTTAAATACATAGCTAAGTGGTAAAGTGTTTAATTCATATCTAAGTGGTATTTGGTTAAATACATATCTAAGTGGTAAAGGGTTAAATACGAAGCTAAGTGGTAAAGGGTTAAATATATTGCTAAGTGGTAAAGTGTTAAAATCATATCTAAGTGGTAAAGGGTTAAATACAAATCTAAGTAGTAAAGGTTAAATACGTATCTAAGTGTTAAAGGGTAAAGGACAGACCAATATCAGCCACCTCACCTCAAGGCTAAGTGGAATGAGATGGATCACTCTAACAGATTAACCAAGGGTGGGAGTGGCATAAAGCCTTGGCTAGCTTAAAGTCCTACGACAAGAAAAAGTCTGAATATAAACAACTTCTTCATAGGGATGCACTGGACCAAAATTTGCATACCGACAGTTGGTAATAATATATTGATAAGTCTACATGCTCATCAAATTTGGCTGAGTTTCCCTCATTTAGAAAAACATGCAATCAATAAAAAATCAGTACATCAAGAACATTTCTGTTAGTTACAGCAACAGACTTCTATTAGGGAATTTCATAAAACACAAGAATAAAAAAACATTGCAGTATTACTGTTCCGATTTATAATTCTGTTCTGATGTATAAGAGCACAACCTATGAAAATATTGGATATACTGTAAATATTGGGCGTTAAGTCCTTCAGATATTTGGTGACAACTTTTTACCCATAATTGGCATTCAACTTCAGTGTTTCTACCAAAGCGTACTTATTTGACATGTACTTGGCAATCATTTCTTATTAAATACAAACTGCAATGTCTTGCAAATGACTTACGTTTGAGAGATTGTTACATAATTATCAATAGGTCCATTCATAAGGTACAACAATTACCTGCAGATAATGGTTATTTATCCCTTTGCATGCTGGGAAATTTGTCGTCTGCTAAAATGTCGTCTGCAGAATTTCTAAAATTAGCATTTTCTTCGATTTTTTTCAAAGAATACTATCAGAATAGCAAGAAGTTTGGATCCTGATGAGACGCCACGTTCTGTGGCGTCTCATCTGGATCCAAACTGTTTGCAAAGGCCTTTAAAATTCGGTTCCCGCACTGAAAGGGTTATATTTCAAGATTACATCTGGAGCACTTGTTTATGTTTTGCAAATTGAATTGAAACAATACATGTAGGCAATAAACAACATTAATGTTGTATTGACATCAACGCAAAGACATAAAATTACTCTAGTATCAATTTGCAAATTCTCTAAGGCATTGAAGCATAAGATTAAATAACAAAACAAGAACTATGGTGCAGCCAGTGTAGTTATTTTTAAGACAACTTATACAAATCTTAACCAAGTGTAACAGGGGTAATAGAGAAACAATGAGCTTTGTCTATTAATTATTTAGCAATAGTTAAGCCATCCGCCCAGATAGTTAGGGCTTGTAACAAAACTATTGTATCTCACATATATATGTAAAGAAGTTACATTAGTTATACACCTAACAATCTCAATGTAGATGTGAGATAGCCATCTTCAAACAAAGGCTAGTACTTGAAACCTAATAAGGCCAACAAAGGTCATTTGTTTACATAAACATTGCAAAAAAGGTAGATAATATAATCTTAACCTTTTTTTTAAAGATTCCCAATTTAATAAGAATATGAAACAACAAACATGAATCTTTCAAATCTACATTAAACTTTATGTTGTAAGTTACTTTTAAAGTTAATTAAGCAAATATGATCAAATGTAGCAAACATGGTAAAAAACGCAATAATTATTTTAGTGAAATATGGAAGAGTTATAGAATACTCAACCTAGTATTTAAAGAAATAAAGAAATTGTTTAGAATCTTTAAGGTCCATGATGGGTCAGGAAAAACAAACAACTTTCTTAACACCTTATTTAATTTCAAGTTTGATCTGAAACATTGCCAAATACATGTTGCTGTAACAGTCAACACTGCCTATCTTTAATATTTAAGGATCCCACTTTTGAATTGTTGGGAGTAAGTTTGCAGACTACCCGTGTAACAAGATAGCAATATTCAAATAAACAAATACCAGTGTAACAGTTTAAACAATACATAAAATTCCATGATGAGCAAATATCCCCCCCCCCCTTAATAGGGCTGAATTTTAAAATGGAAATACCCATGTTACAACTTGTTTTAGAAAATAATGATAAAGTTAGAGTAAATTAAACATGCTTTAAGAACTCTTAACTGTTTAGTTGTTACCAAGTTGTAACATGGGTTTTTCCGTTTAAACATTCAGCCCTATGAATTCTACTCATAATGGAATTTTCATCTCTTTAATTAGCTGTTGATAAAGTAAGTTTAAATATATATTTTTTCAGTATGATCCCAGACTTGTTTTAATTGCATATTTTCCTATGAGTCATTGGTTTTACCTCAAAGTAAAGGATATGTCATTCCAAAAATAATTTGATACTGTCATATAATAATGCAGTAAACTTTTGTGATATTTTCAAATGGAAAACCACCATTTTTAAGAAAATATGATGTACATAATACATGCAGATGCTACAACTTACATACATGTAAGTTATTTACTGGTTACATTTAAGTGTTTCAGGAAAATGTCTAGCAACACTCCTTGTTTTTGATTGGTATTAAAACCATAACAAATATTTTGTTTAATCAGTTACAATGCAATTATACAGACTTGCTGTCAGGTATCTATTATCCCTTCCAGTGCTGGAACCGAATTTTGAAGGCCTTTGCAAACAGTTTGGATCCAGATGAGATGCCACAGAACGTGGCGTCTCATCAGGATCCAAACTGTTTGCTATTCTGATAGTATTTTTGAAAAAAATGAAGAAAATGCTAATTTTATCAATTCTGCAGACGACATTTTAGCAGACAACAAATTTCCCAGCATGCAAAGGGTTATTAAGGGAGAGCAAGACACTCCCCCCCCCATTCCCAAAGTCCCCCACTTGAAGTTGAAGATGCAATTAAAGAAATTGTATGATTAATCCTGAACATTCATGTCCAAACATTGATTTTCCATCCAACTTATACACCACTATCTGCATTCTTGGTTGATGCTTGTCCCTGATTAATGATACAAGATTGGCCTGCAATATTAAAGTGAAAAGCAATTTGGGTCAATGTGTGTTTATGCTGGTATTGTCCTGTCACTGAGACTTGTAACTTAAACTGTTGACTGATTTGCAGAAAGTCATCATGCAGTGCATTTAGGTATTGCAGTTTGTTAAATACCATTTAAAAGCAATTTCTAAGCATTATCAAATCCAAGGCAAAATGAGAACCATGGTCACCATGGTATTTGAAGTATCATATAGCATCATCCAAACTCATCAAACAGTGGTAGCCTGTGAAATCATGATGAACAAGCAATTAAATTCGTTGAATTGATATCCCCCGCCAATATGCTTCTGGACACCGAAGTGTTATAATTATTTGACACTCAAAAAAGCATTTTTTCAAGATACACAGGGCCATAACTCCTTTATTATCCAATGGTGTACAATGTCATTAGGCTCGCATCATCCTCTTTAATCCATATATATACTCATACCAAGTTTCATTGAAATCCGCCAAGGCACTTCCAAGATATGGCTGCGGACACAAAAGGGCCGGACAGACGGACGGAAGGACGGACAGAAAGACGGACGGAAGGAGGGACGGACGGACAACGCCAAAACAATATCCTTCCGCCTATGGCAGGGGATAATAATTAGTTGATTTATTAGAAAAACATACATGTTCCATGGCAAAAAGTATATACAGCATTGTTTTCAATGTTCTAAGTGTTTTAAGTAACAAAATATGTAAAAAGTATATTATGGCAAAATAATGGCATGGACAGTTCAATCTGTTCTCACTGAGACAAAACATATATGAGCCTTGTTCTGAGAAAACTGGGCTTAATGCAGGTGCGTAAAGTGTCATCCCAGATTAGCCTGTGCAGTCCGCACAGGCTTGTCAGGGAGGACACTTTCCCCCTTAAACATGATTTTCGGTAAGGAGGGACTTCCTTGAAACTAAAAATACCATAAAAGCGGAAAGTGTCGTTCCTGATTAGCCTGTGAGGACCAAATAAGTGTTCCCTGTATAAATTAAGCTATTAGATATGTTACTTAAAATCCTTTATTTTTTTAAGAGCATTAAATGCTACCGTACCACATATTTTTGGCTTTCATGAAAAGCGCTGAATAAAGGGTTTATGAATTCAAGTACTGTTCAGTAGCTATTTTACGAGTTCATGACTTGTTCAAGTACTATTCAGGAGCTTTTTTCAGAGTTAATGACTAGTTCAAGTACCGTTAAGGAGCTATTTTCAGAGTTCATGACTAGTTCAAGTACCGTAAAGGAGCTATTTTCAGAGTTCATGACTAGTTCAAGTACTGATCAGGAGCTATTTTCAAAGTTCATGACTAGTTCAAGTACTGTTCAGGAGCTATATTCAGAGTTCATAACTAGTTCATGATCTCCAACCATTGTCCATGATCTCCAAGTTATTTCAACACACCAATACAACTTCTCAGATCCAAACAATTTCACAGACACTACTGAGCTTCCAAACTTGTCTAGTCCTGCCACCGTTTGCATGTTTTCCAGTGATCTTTCAGACATGATGGCTTCATGAGGGTCATAGCTGTCAAAACTGTTTACTGAGATAGTGAGAAAGCTGGAAAACATTTCTCTTTATTGTGAAGTGGTTCTACTGAGTGCAGTAAACATTTGTGCATAAGGAAAGATGTTTATCTTCTTCTTCCCATTAATTGCAGGGCTCCTCTGGAGCATCGACACAATTTGACAAGGAGTCTTGGGCCTGGGTAAAACCAGTTTTGGTGTCTATGGGTAGATCTAAAGAACACATGTACGGATCAAACCCGTGAACTCCCGATCAATAGGTGGACACCATATCCACTACACCACCGCGACATGTTGCGCTGGACATAACAGGGTGTTGTGTCCTGTTGCTTTGTGCTTGCCCTAACTTGCCCTGTTGAACTCAGTTTACAAAAAAAAATTGGGAAACCAAATATAATTTAACCTAATTTTTTGAAAAAATGACATGAAAAATGGAAACAAGTTTATAAAGAACCTTATTTGTCAAGAGTGTGTACTACAAAATTAATTGAATTGTGCAAATTATAAAAAAAAAATCAACAGACTGGTCCAGCTTTCATGTCCACTTCGAACAGCATAATCATTCTACACCTTTGTGACACTAGATCTTTCCCTGTGATTTTGTTCCTCCTTATAAAGTACCAGAATTTTTCTCTTTTTTTTAAAATAACATTCATCATTTAGTTGGTATTAAATTTTTTATGCAACTCTAATATTGACAACTTAACAAAATTTTGTTAGCAATTTTAATGTATTTGTGAGTAAAAAATCATTAACAATTTTCAAATGTGAATTTTACTTCACGACATGAATTTTCCCAATTTCAGGGTTTTTCGCGCAAATATTTTTTCCCATTTGGGCTGGTAATGGTACTTTTTCCAATTGGGAAAAAAATCACACTGTTTTCCCTTAATGCACACTCATAAGTCACTGGGCTTGTCTTAAGACCTTACACTGTGCTTGTCTCTTGACCTCACCTTTTCTCTCTCAGGCATGTCTATACATGGACCTTTCCTTTCTGTCTGAGAGCTTCTTTTGAGGACCAAACCTTGGAGACTGGACAAAAAGTTCAATAAAGCATGTGTTGACTGCAAAGGCTAATCTGGGATGATACTTTATGCAAATGCATTTAGCCCAATTCAGCTTACACATTCCACCAGTCTCACACTAAGTTACAGTGGCAATAATAGTGGTACTGTTGTAGTTGTTGTTCCACCCCTGCTTATATAGGATACCACCAACAAATACTGGCAGTGTGTGCTAATAGATTGTAAATGACTTATATCAAACCCAATACAAGAAATGACATGGGAAAATCTCTTTGTGTTGTGCTCAGTATTTAACATATCACAGCAAAGAAGTATGGCTTTGCCTCAAAATGCTTACTTGACATGGACCTTGCTCTGTGATAAGGGGGTCTAATGCAATTTCGTGTAAAGTGTCGTCCTAGATTTAGCTTGTGCAGTCTGCACAGGCTAATCAGTGACGACACTTTTGGCTTTTATGGTATTTTTCGTCTGAAGATAGTCTCTTCTCAGCAAAAATACAGTTAAAGGATTTAATTTTTTAGAGCAATTAAAAGGTACATGCACATAAACGTACATTTGAATGAGCCTGTAATTTACCTATAGCGCCTAATTAGTAAAATACATTTCTACAATGATGTTGTGTATTAAGTGCTGAGAATTCTCCTCATACAATTTTTGTCAATAAATGCCCCATATTTGAAATGGCAAGGTACATTAAGAGAATAATGAAAATCAATAGAGGTCATGTGCGAGTCATGATCAATGCACCTATGAAGTTTCATGATCCTAGGCTTAAGCGTTGTTGAGTTATCATCCGGAAACCATTTTACTGGTTCGAGTCGCCGTGACCTTGACCTTTGACCTAGTGACCTGAAAATTAATAGGGGTCATCTGCAAGTCATGATCAATGTACCTATGAAGTTTGATGATCCTGCTAGGCGTAAGCTTTCTTGAGTTATCACTCGGAAACCATTTTACTGTGTCGAGTCACTGTGACCTTGACCTTTGACCTAGTGACCTGAAAATCAATAGGGGTCATCTGCGAGTCATGATCAATGTACCTCTTAAGTTTCATGATCCTAGGTTTAAGCGTTCTTGAGTTATCATCCGGAAACCATTTTACTGTGTCGAGTCACCGTGACCTTGACCTTTGACCTAGTGACCTGAAAATCAATAGGGGTCATCTGCGAATCATGATCAATGTACCTATGAAGTTTCATGATCCTAGGCATAAGCGTTCTTGAGTTATCATACGGAAACCATTCGGTGGATGGACCTACAGACCGACAGACGGACCAATCGACATGTGCAAAACAATATACCTTCTCTTCATCGAAAGCAGGCATAAAAAGCATAAAAGCTAAATGATACCATACCATCAATTCAATGCACTTACATCAATATGAATGTGATGACATTTAAATGTCAAAGGATTAAACACTGCAAGGAGTTCAGTAAACAGATGAAGCACAAAGAAGTAATAACAGCATTAGCTGGTTTTGACTATACATGTATATGGGCCATGCTCTGTGAAAAGGGGGTTTAATGCATGTGCATAAAGTTTCATCCCAGATAAGCCTGTGCACTCCACACAGGCTAATCAGGGAGGACACTTTCCGCTTTTATGATCTTTTTTGTTTCACGAAAGCTTCTTCTTAGAAAAAATCAAGTTAAGGCGGAAAGAGTCGTCCCTGATTAGCCTGTGCGGACTGCACAGGCTTATCTGGGATGAGACTTTACGCACATGCAGTAAACCCCCTTTACACAGAGCACGGCTCATAAATGTTCATGATTATAGTGTATTTGAAAAATCAATTTAGACTTTGGGACCATTTTTTCGGCGTTAGCTGTATACCCCAGCTTTTCACCTTAGCCTGACCTTTGTTAGCGTCCAATAGAATTCAAATAAAACTCTCTGCAGCCAAGTACAGATGAATACACTTCATTGACTGCATTGGCTGATTTGAGAATACGACCAGAACATTGGAAACATGTCCGCGTCTTTGTAACACTGTTTTACTGCGTGTTCAGCATGAAACAATTTTATATCTAATGAAAAGGCTTAATAGATAGAAAAGTTTTACACTCAATCTCGACATCAATACAGTTTGTGCGTCCACCTTTTATTTTCAGAAGATTTTCAGCGCGAGAACTTTTGCACTTAAAGGCTATGTTCTCATATTTAGTACTAACTTCCATATTCCTGTCAACATGTTAACATGTTAAAGTATAGAGAGCAGTGGAAGCGAAGACTCACTTTAATGCATTGCATTTCAACTCGCAAGGTATATTGGGTCAATTTGCGGCCACTGTGTGTGAATGTCAGAGTTTACATACAGGTCATCGCTGCGTCTCTACCCTATGTGCTGATCGGAGTTCGCGGCCAGGAAAATAATCGTTACATAATAAAGACGCTATAGCGTAAACTAGGTGAACTGGAATTTTCTTTAGACCAGACAGATGTTAAATGAAGATATCCAGCGATATCATATGGTATGTCAATAATAGATTCTTAATGTGTTTTACAACAATACCATGATAAATATTATTTTTAATTAATTTAACAAGAATTATGCCATCATATTGACTAATGAATTAAGCATGAGCGCAATGATTCTCGATACTGTTAATAATCGAATCAAATAGCAACGCCAGACAAACCACTAAAACAGGTTTGTTCGAAGAACGCACGTATAAATATTTAAAATATGTACGGATACTTTGCGTGTGGCCGATTGACTCATATGTTTTAATTTCACTTCCATTCTTCTTTTGGTTTTCTGTTTTGTATCTATACGTTTATGACCAGCAATATGTAATAATGTAAAATAAGCCGCGAAAACTCCGCGTATCATCCCGTACTGCGTTTGCTGCAGCTAAGAACTGCACAGAAAAAGACATTCGCTATCTTTGATCTCATTCATTGAAGTCTTTACCTTTCATTAACTGCAACCACAATCAACGCCGTATATCTTTTTTAAAGATATTTCTTGTTCATAATTTTCCTACAGATAATTTGAGACTGAGAAATCATTTTCCATATTCAAAGGTTGGGCAGACATAATTTTCATTAATTAATGTCGCCATTAAATGACCTCTATAAAGGCATGTACATGTAAATATTCAGGCAGTTCAATATGTTGTCATTTTTGTAAACGAAATTCACACAATTATTGTTGCCTTGGTGAATTGTAATGTTGTTCTTCAAATATAAAATGGTTAATTATAAATGGAATTTTAGTTAATGGTTGTTCACGGTGTTCGAATGGACATTTACAATTTAAAATATCTAACTCTTGTGTGAAATCGTATTCTACTTGCCCTGCATGTTCATGAAATACATCACACAAACAACTCATACTGATACAGGACCATTTTTTTACCACACACAAAAATAGTTCTCTGAAATAGAGAATCACTAGAAATGGCGCGGCAGAGGCCGACGCGTATCCCCACGCCGCATGTTTGACCCAAGGGCGCCCCAGGGTTGATCATGGGGCCATGCATAGTTGAGATTGACTGTATTGTCATAAGAGAAGTTCAGTATCAATTAGAAGTGAATGGGTGTAAAAATAAAGAAGTTATAGTAAAAGGCAATTTTGGGAGGGTGTGGCCTATGTGGGCGGGGTGCCCCAGGGTTGGTAATGGGGCCATGCATAGTTGAGATTGACCGTATTGTCATAAGAGAGGTTCAGTATCAATTTGAAGTGAATCAGTGTATTAATGAAGAAATTATAGTAAAAGGCAATTTTGGGCGGGTGTGGTCTATGTGGGCGTGGCGCCCCAGGGTTGGCAACGGGGCCATGCATAGTTGAGTTTGACCGTTTTGTCATAAGAGAGGTTCAGTATCAATTTGAAGTGAATCAGTGTAGAAATGAAGAAGTTAATGTAAAATAACCTAAATTTTTTTTATAGTAAATGGATTTTTTTGGTGGGTGTGGCCTATGTGTGCGGGCGCCCCAGGGTTGGGATTGGGGCCATGCATAGTTGAGATTGACCCTAATGTCATAACAAAAGTTCAGTATCAATTTGAAGTGAATCCGTGTAGAAATGAAAAAATTATAGTAAATGGAAATTTTTGGTGGGTGTGGCCTATGTGGGCGGGGCGCCCCAGGGTTGGGAATGGGGCCATGCATGGTTGAGATTGACCGTATTGTCATAGGTGAGGTCCAGTATCAATTTGAAGTGAATCGGTGTAGAAATAAAGAAGTAAATGTAAAATAACCTAAAAAAATGAGTGATAATTTCTGACGCGGCCCCACCCCAACCCCTATAACTTTTGACCCAGGGGTCAGATCAAAATTCCAAATAGTGCACCGTCGCACATATGCTCATAGCTACCATGTGTGTAAATTTCAAGGTTCTAGTGCTTTTAGTGTAGGAGGAGATAGTGGCCAGGACGGACGGACGGACAGACGGACGGACAGACGGACGGACGGACGGACGGACGGCGGAGATCACCACAATATCCCCACCTTTTTTTCAAAAAGCGTGGGGATAATTATAAAAGAACAATACCAGTCACAAATTCAATGGAAAAAAATGTTGAAAGGTTTAAATTATCTAAAGTGATTTAGACACTTAACAGGTCTTTATCAGTTTTTAGAAGTGTTATCAAGATTTTAAAATGTTTTGTTCCATTCCAAGAAACTGTCCAGGAAACATTTATTGAAGAAATTAAATTCGCCACATTATTTTGTCATTTAATTTCAATGCAATTTCTGAATGTTGAACAAAGCATTTTCAATATTTTGATTATTGTTTGTTTATAGTTGGTGTTCCAATTAAAAAAAAAAAATTGTGGATAAAAACAAGAATTCCTTCATTACTTTCATCGTCACTATATGCCCTCCTTGGGGGGCATAACAACAACTTGGCCAATATATATTGACTGGGAAAATAATTGTTAATGAGAAATATACTTCAAAGCTGCTGTATTGCCAACTGAAGAATTTCCAGTTGATTGACCATCAACAAAGTCAAGTGTCGATATTTCCCATCATCAAGAAAACCAATAATCTAGTAAATGTGGGTTGGAGGCTGTAGAACTTGACTGCTCCTACGCTTTACATGAAATAATAACTGGTCCAATAGCTTTACTCTACAACACTAAGGGGCTAATTCCTCAGAGGCCACTTTGGTGTAAACAACACATCGCATAATTATTATAATGACAATCTGAGAATCTGAATAACTTTTACTTACTTACCTGAAAAATTACTTATTTATAATAATTGTACAGCGACTTATACAAAAATGTGTTAACATAGAAGATTTTCTATAACATAAAATATTTGAATTTAATGGGGATGATTTTTATTTATGTGGAAATGTCAATTTATTTTCATTTGACAAATGCATAGGAGTAAATCTGGCTTGAGTGTACCTGATGTCCTCCATGCCTGTGTCACATCTCATATAACCCTTTCCCCCATTAAGAAGCAAAGTGAAAATGGCTTTTGCAACCAGCATAAAACCAGAACAGCCAGGGAGTTACTCACAGCAGTGCCCCAGCTAGGATTTGATATTATTCCCATTATTATTAACCCATTTAAATATAATGTCTACAATGAGTAATAAATTAAGTAAAATGTAATAAGAGATTTATTAATTATCATCTGTAAAAAAAAAAAGATTTTTTTTTTTATAAGTGCAAGGGGGGGAGCTAGGAAGGACAGAGCGGAGGTTCGGAAGGGCAGGGCAGAGGTTCAGAAGGGCAGGGCAGGGCGCCCTTAAATTTAGGCCTAGCCGGAGCACTGTGGCAGTCTGTTCAGGTTTTATGCTTTTTGCTTCTCATTCGTATCTACGGATTGGAAACGAAGCCTTTAAAACTTGAATTTAGTAAGAAAGGTATTTTATGAAATTTAACTTTCTATAAGACTTCAAATGCGTCAAAATATGTATCCAAGTGGTAAAGGGACAAATAATGTCAAGAAATACTCAAACTGTACAGTCGACTCACGTAAGGCTTGAATTTCCGGTTGTCTAGCTAGAAGTACCCTCATAGAAACAATTTTGTATTGCTACATGTATATACTCATATATTTTTGTCGTTTGGTTCCAATTCACGAGGAATTAATTCTCTGATGGTTTCAGTGTTAGTGCTCAGTCCCTGTTACACTGTTCGCACCTCTTTTTGTTTGTATGGCTAATACTATTATGCTTCAAGTCGCTCAAAGTTATTAATTGATTAGTCGTGCTTCATTAGTTACACCTGCAAATTGATTCAACAGATGTCGCAAACTTGGCATTTTTACTAGTGTTAAACAATACCTCACAATTACATGCGCTTGAAGTAATTTATCAATAACACACATTAACTGAATTCTATAACTCTTGAAAAAAACAAATGAATAAATAAAAAGTCTTGTGTAACCTTTCTGTGTTGTGAACATGTTTTTATATATTATATTCATTGCATCAAATTGCGTTTTATAATGAAATTGAAAGTGTTTATGAATATTTTATATCTATATTCTGAACCTTAAATGTTATTGTGCTTTGTAAACATGTGCTGATCTGTCATCATATAATTTATATTACTAGTATTATATTTGTTTGTTATATGTATAACTGTTAAAAAACATTTTTTATAAATTTTGTTTATGTTATTTGATATGCAGTAAAGTAGTACCTAGTACAGACACAAACTATTACAGCTTGCACTTTCAACACACTCTTAAAGTCTTAAAGAAAACAGCAAATGTAAAGCTGCAAAAAATGTACATGCAAAAGCATACTATATAGGAATTGATATGAATCCTTGTTTAACATGGAATCTCATCAAACATCCAACTTACACCAACTGTCGGTGTGATGTTACCATTGGAAAAGCTCTTTAACTTACTGAATTATTTATTCTGAATCCCATCCTTTTGCCATAACATGTCATGAATTGTCAGGAAAGATTAACGCGTACATAATTAATATAGAATTGTGTTGTTTGTAAGTCAGACTTAAACCAGTTAATAGGTTCATATGCATTCATACATAAAATTAACACCCTTTTAGGTGAGCTGAGTGTACTAAAAACAATTGCCAAACCTGAGTTACACACAATTTTAACAGAGGAGGACAACCATTTCTATATAAAAAAAAAAATAAGTTTTTTTTTATTGCTATGTAAAACACGCCCTAAAACCACATGATCCGAGTTGTGAAAAAAAAAATTATATGATTTTTTCGCAAAATGGCCAGGAAAATGCCTGATGTTTCAATATTTGTGGAAAAAAAATCCCAAAATGTTTTTTTTTCGCTCTATAAAAATTTCCAAATTTGCAATTTTATAGATTAAAAAAATCCCAATTTGACCAGCCTCCTTTTCCCTAATTGGCTAGAAACACTCCTGATAATGGACCAAGACGAAGAATAAAACCCCAGTCAAACTAGGGTTGTTTTATTGCATGGTTCCAATTTGGCTTCTACATGTAAATGAACATGATGAAGGACTGTGCCAATGTTGAGTAGCCAACAAGTCATGGAAATGCTGTAATGATGCCATGAAATTGCATAGAAAGTGGTTAAATTCCAATCCTTCTTTTGAAATGACAAATGAAACCTTGATCTTGGCAAATATGATATCTGAAATATTCACGCCATTGGTAAACGCCCCATTTTCAGTACAGTCTCTGGCTAAGTTTTTTACAGAAGCTTATGTGTACTAACAACGTGCTAATATAAATGTACTGTACATCAGTCTGATCTCTTTTAAACCTTTACCACTTAGATAGGTATTTTGACAAATTTGTAGTCCCTTAGAAAGTTAAATTTAATTAAAGGGATTCAAGTTTGAAAGGCTTCATTTTCAATTCTAAGATACTGATGAGCAGCAAATAGCATAAAACCTGAACAGACTGCGAGTTACTCACAGGCTGAGTTACTCACAGGCTGTTCTAGTTTTATGCTTTTGCATTTTATCAATATAAACTTGCACTTAATCAGCTCATTTTTTAGATTTAACTACTTCATATACATTGTACTATGCAGAACAAATGTATGTCTGACAACAATAATATACATGTAACTAAAAAACAACAATATGACAATTATTTCACAGGTGAATTATGACACTGCGCAAAAAGCTTATTAAAAAGAAAGCGATAATTTTCAATAACATCAAACATATCAGATAGTATTTGTTTATTTTCTGTGATCAATTTGCAATGACATGATCATTTTAATCTATTTATTTGAAGTGATTATTCATACACCAATAATCTCTAGAACCAGTATAATCCTCCATGTTGAAAGTATGTAATCCATCTACCAAGAAACTGAATTTCAATGGATAATTAGTTATTAAAAAAAACATCAGACATTATTTAGTTACAATTAAGATTTGAATGAATTTACTCTTGATCTCAAATCCTGAGCCTCTACTTTATCAATTATAATGCTTTTGGAATGTTAATTATGCATAGGCGATTAATTAAACATTAACTCTCAAAATTATGTTGATGTGTATTATTACAAGGATTACTTATGTTAATGGTGCAAACTAAAGGTATGTTAGGGTTGTATTAAAGCAAAATGAATTATCTCCAGAGCTCCAGATAAGGTTTTGTGAAATTCTTAAATTACTACCAGATTTTCAAAAAGAATTCTTAACTCTGAAATTTTATTCTTAACGTTACTACTAAGTTTTGGAAAATAATTCTTATTTTTTATAAATGATCTAAAAATAAATAATAATGGTTATTTTCATGCAAAAAAAAATCAAAATAAACATACTAGCAACTTTATTTATACGAGTTCAACAGTGTCTTTTCAGTATTATACAATTTTATTTTTCAAATACCTTCATATGCCCAAACTGTGCTTAAATTGCATGCCTTAGATGAATGTTAACATATTTCACAATTAAAACGGGTCTCCCCTTCAATCTTTTCAACGATTAGCCACGGGACTTGTCCCTTCCACTCCTTCAATGTTTTTTTTTGTGTTTAAGTTTGGACCCGTCGTGTTGCGTTTTTGTTTTTGTTTTCCGACTGTGTCGGAAAGGGAACATACAACATCGTATAAGATCATTTCTATAATGTCTTTCTAAACATTTAACTTCGGCTCACTTTGCGTACAATATGTTAAAAGCGTGTTTTTGGACGCTTTGCAGT
Organism: Dreissena polymorpha; assembly: GCF_020536995.1. NCBI lineage: Eukaryota > Metazoa > Mollusca > Bivalvia > Myida > Dreissenidae > Dreissena > Dreissena polymorpha. Next base: position 74,144,765 of record NC_068365.1, read on the forward strand.
TTTTTAGGCACTCTCTGGGCGCCGCCATTGTTTTTTGACAGATAGACTATATACGCCGCTTTTATTGGAAAAACATGTGCTTTGTTAAACAAACCCGATAACCATTCTATATACAATGTAAGCACCACAAAGATCTTTAATATGCGAAAAGAACTCAATAAAAATCGATACGAACCGATGTAAAAATAATGTTCGTAACTTGATTTTGTAATTCTTAATGGTACGACAAGATTTTAAAATAAATACGTAACGGACTTGAAAATAATTCGTTATTACGAAAATACGACCCTTATCTGGAGCTCTGATCTCTATAAAAAAAATCCAGACAATTATTTAAACGTCATGTAGAAAATAATGATGTAATGTGACTTTAAAAATTAATCAGATACACTGCAATGCTAATATATCGCGGACCGTTATATCGCGATGTCCAAAATATCGCGCTTTGGCTATGGCTACCAAAACTACAACGAGCATGATCACTAAATGACATGTTTTGATCTGAGAATTCGCTAACTTAAGCAAAAAATCGGTTCTAGCTAGTATTATCACCCTAGATTTCGCGGCTTACTATGGCACGCAGTGAAGCGTGAAAAACAGTCGATTAGTGACAGTGTGGTTTACACACGGCTGGGGTTGTTTTTAACACTTAAGAAATAACCAATTAGTGTCATTGCAAAGGTAATAATGGCAGTTTACTGGTATATAAATCGTTAAATTTCGGTACTGGTCATGAATGTCTTTGTCCTGATAAAAAGCGCACGAAAATTAATGTGGGCGTATTTATTTGTAAATAAAAATTTTGTAGCGGGTACAACATTGAGATAATTTAATTTCCATTAAAAGTTTTGTTGTAAATTTCAACTAAAGTACCGCGGTATCTCGCGAATTATGTTGCATTGACATTTCCTCTTAATAAAATATAATTCAAACACGCTGTATCGTTACTGTTAGGCTGTTTCAGTTCCTTCATTAGGACTATTTATGAGGGTAAATTTGAATCTACTGTGAAACCATTATTATTCGTCCGACATTATTTTTCGCGTTTTTCGTCCTTCGACCAATGGACGAATTCAAGATCCTAACGAACAATCATGTCCCATATTTGAAACAAATAAGACTGAATTACCGTAGGCATGAGGCATTTAAATCCAGCGTAATCCACGCATATACACACGGCTCGAAATTAACACTCGCACACTCGCAAAATGCGAGAAAAAAAGATTGCAATGTAAGTTATAAGCCACTAGTATTTTTTGCATATAAAGAAATAGTGAAAAAAAAACGAGTTATATTGCTTGAATGCGTTCGACGGCGTGAACGCTAAACCGTAGGTCAATTTTTTGAACGTCCGAATACCCATATGCGGAAGCGCGCAACTCGTTTGTTGACTGGTATACTTATAATACAGATACACAGATGGTATTGATACAAAGAACATGAAACAGTCGACTATTCACACTCAAGTTAAATCCGGTTTTGACACAAAGAGGTGTTCATTATACAGTGTACTGACAACTGACATTTCCTGTAAAACGCGAATGCAATAAGGCTGTATCGAATGCGTCGACTTCGTTTAGGTATAATAGTGTTGATTAGCGCTAATTGTTAACAACTTTATTACCCATTGTGTGTATTGTGTTTTTCAGGGGTGTTGCAGATTATACAGCCTACACGCGGCGAATCCGGATTAAAGACAATACTATTAAACGCAATTAAAATATGACGATGTGTGAAATATATTATGCGCTTTGTTACAAATTAATAAAGAACATTTTGATTTGTGTTTGGTTGTTTGGTTTCAAATATTTACGATGCAAAACGCTTGAAACTTTAATGAAATATGACCAAAATAATTTGCTTACGCTAATTATAACCCATAATGTTTGCACCTTCTCTAATTGGCGCCGATTAAGGTAAGATTGTAATCAGTTTGACCGTGATAGTAATGGAAAAAGACTAATTGGCAATTGGCTTCGTTGTTTAAAACACTTGTTAACGATTATTCAGTCCAACTTATCCGCTAATCATAACAAAGAACGTGTCAATGACATAAAATGATAAGGGACAGTTACTATCACCTAAAATAACAGACTTGCTAATTGGCATATGCCAAACAAGGCCCACCTCCTGCAAGTGACTACCAAGTGCTGCACCTCTCTTTCCCCAGCACAATGTTTTCGCAACCGCGTATTACATGTATTACAAACAAATCGGACGTTTTTTGTTTTGTTTTTTCAAAACCAGAAATGGACGAATTTCAGAGCGGACGAAATAGTCATTTTTATGAAAAGGGCGAAATTTTGTGCCGACGAAAATAAATGGTTTCACAGTATGCACAATTATATTTTATACATTTACAGTAAGAATTCTTCTTTTTAGCTGATGCGCGAGCGATCGTACATGAAAATAAAAAAATATAACTTACATTTTGTTTTTTATGATAAATACAGATACGTATGTAGATATGAATGAAAATTTTTATTGTATAATTGGTTTGCAATTATTACTATACAAATGTAGCAGCGCCGTACATAAAATGAAAACATTGGGGTAATTTGACAAATTAACCGCAATACAATTAAGTTAGACATTTCTCGAGTCATATAGCGCGCCAGATATATCGCGCTCGCGATCTTTGGACCCCAGCAACCGCGAATATAACGGCGTTGCAGTGTAGCAGACATGGCAAAAGACTGCTACAATTTACAAGGAAGTCACTGTCCCAAAGATTTTACAGGACAGTTGAACATTTCACCAGCTTCAATTTCGCATGTATTAAATATCATTTGTAAATTTCACCACCTTCAATTTTGCATGTGTTATTAATATCATTGTGTTATACTCTCAAAGAGATTTCAAAAACACGGATATTGTACTTAACTGACAAATATTTCTGATAATTATCATCACAAAAATGACTTTTGAGATTTTTTTCCTGTTACTTTCCTTTTTGTATTCTTAAAAAACATATTGCTTCAACATAAACATATTTTCTGTCATATTTTGATAAAAAACACAAGATCAAGTAAAGCAAGTTTAAGTCACTGCATTGTTCTGAATACGCCACCCATAAAAAAATACCACAACAATGTCTTAAAGTAAAACAAAACAACCATCAGCTTAGGATCGTGGTAAACAAATACTACAGTACAGCCAAAGCGGAACAAACGTATTTCGCGATCCGCGGCGGCAAGGCGAAACGAGTCGATGCCGCGTCAGTCGTTGAAGCCGCGTCAGTATGCGGCGGCAAGTCGCATTTCGCCGCGAAACTTCGCATCTGTCCGCCGAGGCATGCCGCGGTCCGCGACATGATGCCGAGTCGATGCGATCATAAAATATTTTTTTTTAAATTATTAGTTACATGTAGTTAACAAATTTTGAAAGAACAATACTAATAATAATTAAAATCATAATAAATTTATTGTGCGCGGATTGTATTAGCATATACATGTAAGCATAGTTAATGTGTCCAATTATTAAGTTTGTTTCCCGCCCGTAGCGTATGTATTTCACACATAAACAAGGTCACGTAATTATGTTTTCGCACATACAAGTGGTCAAGGCTCCAGCATATGGTGGATTTATAAATTAATTGCATGTTGATTCCGCTATTATATTTTAGCTGAGAAAATTAGCAGTTTGAAGCCACATCAATAATCAAGACGGTGACGACGTATTTGTAGTTTTGTAAATTATCAGCTTATTACAACTATTGTTTGAATATGCGTATATAAACACGTTTTATTTTGTTCATATTATACAGTTTATATCGCTACTAATTACCCGATAATCCCGTATATTCCAGTTTTAAAGCAAATGCTGGTAAATATTTACGATACACAAACATTCTCAATATTTCCTTAAGTATCAAATACATTTGGGCATTTGTTACTATTTATAGAGATGATGAAATAACGTCTAATCGGGGCGTTTTTTTTCTCCACTGAACACGCGATTTACGCCTGACGTGATGTTCATGTATTTATACAACACAAAATACACCCAAACTTTCCAAACGACGTTCTACATGTCTGCATAATTTTCGCACGCTTTTTATGAAACAAAGGATATTTTAGCACTGTTTATTTGACGCTAGAATTTGCCAAAGGACGCGTTAGCATTAAAATTCGGAAGTGTGTTTCGGATTACAAATATAATAATGATAATCAACGAAACATGAACAGTTGCGCGTAATTAATTCTACGCTACACATACATGTATGTACATGTAGGTGGATATCTTTTCACTCGATCCGCCGCGTACGTATGCGGCGGATTTACTCCGCGAAAGTACGCGAGGTTAATACAGACTCGGAGTCGTTGTGGGATCGATGCCGAGTGCCACGGCGATACGCCGCGTGAACACACGATTCGGCCGCTGCGGACTAATAATCTGGCCGTGGCGTAGCCGCGGATTATGTTTGTGCCGCTTCGGCTGTACTGTATATCACCAGACAGTAAATTGGCACATTTGCATTTAACAGCAAGCCTGTTTTGACATTTTTGTTGGCAATGTCTGACTGGCCAACGATTTTGCCATGTGGGGGTAAACCATACATGTACCTGAAGCAAACCCAACCTGTCCAGTATCATTACAGCCAAAAGAACCATATCGCCCCACTCTGTATGAGTTAAATGTGTATTTCAACATTTACAGCAACCAAGGCTGCATCATGTCAGGGCCCGGAGTTTGTCCTAGCACTCTTATCTAGTTCACTTACTAAACTCACCATAGTTGGGATACATTTTGAATTATACATGTAGATGCAATTCCCAGCTACATGTATTTGGTTGAAACTGAAAGTTTTCAATTTTGGTGTGACCTTGTTTTCTGGGAGAAAACAAGAGAGATCCCTGAGGAAACTTGTGTGGTATGGTTACCACAAACAAAACTCACGTGCATATGGTAATGGGGATTGAACACGGTTTGCCTAGGTGAGAAGAGCATGTACATGAACCAACCACTGCACTACCCAGACAGCCTGGTTCACCCCATTCCCAAAGTCTCTGATCTATATCCCTTTGTTCTGGTACAGGTACCCTGCTATGGTCACAATGTATATTCCTGTGAACTGGCATCCAGCTGATGTCACAAGGCAGTCACCCATATCAGTGGCAATTAATACACAGATGAAGAAAAAACAGTGCATGAAAACCACTGATAATCCAGCAGAGAGTTAAGAAAATAGGTAAAAGATATTGGTGGATCACTACACTGAGTGGATTACTCAATTACAGGGCACGCCATAATCCTGAAATAAGTCTTTCAAGGGTTTCACAACAGTTCAGGGGGGTTTCCTGGCCATTTGGGGAAAAAATGCAATTTTGGAATATGGATTTAGGAAAAACTTATCTAATCTAATTCTTTATAATAATTCAAATAAGAAGAACAAAATCATATAATCAAAGTTACAAAATGTATAAACGTTGTAAGATGTAATTGAAATAAAATTGAGGATCAAAATCAATAGACACTCCTTTCTTTTTTGATTTGGGACTTTTTTACCATTTTGCTTTGGAAATGGGTCCGTTCAACAGACTCATTGATACACTAGGAAAAGGCCTGCAGTTTGAAAAAAGCAAATGAGTAAAATATTAGGCAAATATTAATATATACAAATATTATTTTTCGAACATTTAAAGAATAGAACACAATTTTGGCATTGTTTGGTGATTTACCCGCTTCTGGGTGTTGTGAAACCATTGACGGTTAAGTATAACACAGACTAAAGAGGGCGCATGCTGCAGTGCTCCAGCTAGCAATAAATAGAGGGGCGCTGCGCCCCTCTAAAATTTGCCCCCTTAAAAAGCGCCCCTCTATTTTTCTGTCAAATGCCCTTTTGATCTCTAAATTCCTGTTTTCCGGCCGTATAAATCGCCAGAAACATCGACATGAATACACAGATAACACCCTTGCCGGTACATAACTGCCTGGGCGTAATAAGTCAACACATTGTGAACAAACAAGCCCCAAGGGCATGGTTTGTTATCATATCATTAATTAGCCTTTTGTTGCAGACGATAGTAACATGCTGTGAAAGATTATCTCTGAGGTCACGCTTGGTTAGGCACAATCACACTCGAATGAAATCAAACTCAGCACTATTGATTTTTTTTACTTCTGAATTCTTTGGCTATGATTTTTTGTTTGCCAAAATAGTGATTTTTAATTCAAAACACCTATTAAAATTTGAAAATTAATCATCTTTTTTAATGTGAATATGCGGTTAATTTTAAGTCCGAAATTACAGCATTGAAAATCGTATTTGTGTTTGGATTTTATTTCTGAACTTTAAAACACTGTCTGTTCTCAATCATGATGAATTTTAACATGAATAGGGGCAGACAGTTGTTATTTCAACAAATAAAGAGCTTGTTTGGATGGAGGATTTATCACTCTGCAAGTAAAATGTAATTTTGATAATGTTATATATTTTCGCGACCTAACAAAACTGCCAACGTTGTTGACATTAATTAGTTGAAATAACGTGTTGTAAAATAAATATATCAATGTTTCATTTCTAATCTCCAGACTGGATGCTACTTCATGGTGACATTGATCATTGTTCAGACTTTAAATTTGTCAATATAGATTATTGTTTTAATTAATATGATTAATATTATTGTGGAAAAACATTGGCTCACAGTTATTCAAAGTAACAAATTAAGTGATGACAGTCACAACATTTATTTGACCCAGTGAAACCCCTGAATTTATTTCATGTTTTCTTCATTTCTTCTACAAGGCCACTGATGCTTAAAGTTTAAACTGGAACCGGAAAGATTAACATGCAGTTCAATGATGATAGGTGATAAAAAAACATCAAAATCCCTCCCCCCCCCCACACACACCGGAAAGAAATATGATATCTTCATATCTCTAATGCGTGTAGTCGGATGCTAGCCCAAGTCGGTTATGAAATTGGCTACGAAGTTGTTTTCCTTAGCGCCAATGTAGATAGTAATATATTTATTATAATTTCATTACACAAAATGAGGAACAGCATACAATTGGTGAAAACATTCAATGCACTAATGTTTACAATTCATAAGTATATAGTATAAGCAAAGTATATACTTAAGTATATTAATAACCAAATGCCCTATTTTCCAAAATTACGCGTGAAATTTGCCCTTTTTGGGGAAGCTCCCCTCTATTTTGAAAAGCTGGCTGGAGCACTGCGCTGGGTCAAAATTTTCAGAAGCCGAATTCACATTGTTATGTCTTATTTTTTATTATTTTGGATATTTGATGGGTGATGGAGAAAAATTGAAATTACTTGAGGCGAATTTTTCTTGTTTGTAGCAATTGTCTAATAAGACAAATGGCAGAACAAGCCCTGCCAAACACAATTTATCGCCAATCAATAGGAAACTTACGCGCTGAGCCGACTGTGTCATTGTCCCGGGCAAACAGCTGTGGCTCCAAATGCACCACTGTCTCATCCTCCCTCACTGTACCTTGGAACAGTGGAATATCGCGGCTGTTAAACACCGAGGAAATTATCTCAGGTGCATACGCATTTGGCTCTGGAAGAAATTAAGACATTTGTAATATTGCAATAAACCAGCAGATTCGTTGAATTGATATCCCCCGCCATTATTCTTCTGGACACAAAAGTGTTATATTTGACCAGTGTTTTCATTATTATCTGAAACAACCGATTTTTTTAATAAAGCAACAGATTAGGCCGGGGGTCTAGGGGGCCGCCTAGGCCCCCCGTGGGTCCAGGGCAACGCCTGGTAGGGGGTTCAGGGGGGCGAAGCCCCCCGAGAAAAAAATGAATATGCAACTTTGGCTAATAGATATCAGTGCTCTGGCTGAAATTCATGATTGACAAAAAGGAAATAAGACAAGAGAAGAAAACAATATTATTTTTTTTATTAAAATTAAGTTTACCTGATGAGAACTTCACATTTTATTTACATCTCGCAAGAGACTAGTCAGAGTCACTATCACTGTAACTGGCACTGCTGCTAGAATCTGAATCATCCTCTAAATTAAATGTCTTAATAGCTGCTTTGATCTCTTCCCTCAATTCTTCCTGATCTAATAACATGACAGGGTCTGTTTGAACACAAGTGTCACTAGTAGAAGGAGTAGCTGAACCTATTTTCTTTTTCACTGACAAAGGTTCTGCTAATTTTTTTCTATTTTTAATACTGAGCCATTTCGAAACTGCCTGCTTAACAATGTCACCAGAATCCTCGCATCTTGGCCCATTTATAGTCACCTGTAACAAAGCTTCTAACATGTCATTGGATATTCTATTCCTGTGTATAGTTTTAATATTTTTTAAAGAACTTGCTCCTCTCTCCGGCCAGGCATTTGTGACAGGAAGTGAAGCTGCAACTTCAGCAATAAATGTTAACTTGGGGAAGAACTGCTTATAAATAGGGACAGATAGCAGTTGTATTAAACACCTCTCTGTGCTTGTCATCTTGGATGTAGAGTTATGTGGAAATTTTGGTTTTAAAATATCCCTAAGATGGTATTTCATTCCATTCCACTCTGTTTTAAGCTGATCAGACAATTCTTCTCCATTTTCTCCTCTGTAGAAATGTCTAGCAAGTATCTGTACTTCTCTATTACCATATTCCTTAAACTGTGCTGTATCATTTGGAATACCCTGGATATCAAAAATACTAAATGAGGTTATGATTTCTGAAGTATCAGTAAACCTTTGGTCAATATTGTTTTTCAAAGCAGCAATGTAATTTTTGAATAAAGACTGAATTTCATTCATGGCTTTTGAGTTCAAAGAGAGTTCAGCACTGATGTTATTAATTGAGTCTATATCACTTTGCAAAGCCGTAATTGGTGTTTCTTCTTGAAGAATACTATCAAGTTTGTCTTTTGCACTATTGACTTCAGGGATAATGGCAGAAAAATTGAAAGAGCTACTCTGGAAAACTCTTGACAGATGTGACAACACAGGAAGTATATGTCTCAGAATGTAAATAACACCAAGAAATTTTATGTTTCTTATTTTCTTAGAAAGTCCCAAAGCAATAGCATCTTCAGTTTTAGCAAGATCTAAAGTTTGTAATAAAGCTTCATAGTCATTGTAGACTGCTGTAACAGAAGAATCAAGACTTAACCACCTGGTCCTACAGGCTTTCTTCAAGCGTGAAGCAACTTTCTTAGATGCACCTTTACTCAAATTTAATCCTTTAAGTTCCATCTGTACCTTAAGATAACATGCCATTCTTTTGGGTGAGTTTTCAAAATAGTTCCACAACTGCCTTAGAACAAGTTCTACTTCTTTCACATACTTTATGCCTTCATTGCTGTCTGTACAAGAAAGGGCGAGTTTATGACATATACAGTGAACATTTATAAGAGTTGGGCACTTCTCTCTAAGTAATGTAGCAACCCCTCCTTTTTTCCCAACCATTACCGATGCGCCATCAGAGGAAAATCCTGTAAATTTACCAAGATCAAGCCCACTTGTGTTTATTGACTCAAGAAGAAGATCAGAGATGGCCTTGGCATTTGCTGAAGAATAATGTTCAAAAATGTTCTGACAAGAAAGAAATGATGTTTGCACACTGCCTAGCTCCTGATCAAAATACTGAATAAATGTAATCAAATGTTCTGTCACGCTAATATCTGATACTTCATCTGTCAGCAAACCATATGCTTGGGCCTTGTGAGCTTTCTCTATTACACTATCCTTGACTGTATCACCAAGTAACAGAAAAAAATCCCTTTGTGAACCAGCAGACTTGTGGTTAAAAAATCTTAAATTCTCATACTCAAAGACATTTTCAATCATATCTAACAATGGCAACAATTTCCTATTTGAAACAAAGTTTTTCATAAGAAAGTAAACAGTGGAAAAAACTTTTTCATATAAAGACGATTCAACATTCTTTTTGTGACACACTTCAGTATGAAAAATTGACAATTTCTGAACCATTTCTGTTTCAATGGCTGATTTGTGCATTTGAGAAGCAGCATGAACTTTAAGAGCATCCTCCAAGAATCTAGTAGCAGGTGTGGTAACAAAAACATCTCTTTTGTTTAATTTATGCTTTAAGTTATGCTTTTTACATAATATACAGTACATTCCCTGCCCCTCAACAAATGACAGCCACCAATAATCAGTTAACTTGCTATGATTAAACTTTTTTGGTGAAAGTCTTTTCTTTTCAGAGTCAGAAATATCGCTGCAGAAAGCTTGTTGACATAAATATCGACTGTGAACTTTGTTGGTACAACTTTCAAATAATGACTGTGTCAAAGTAAGACACTCATCATCAGTAAAAGGCTTGTGCTTTTCTTGACTCCCAGAATCTGATGATTTTTCCGAACTGGTAGGCTTATCCGTATCTGTCATATAACTCCCTGAAACTGTCAGCTGATCTATGTTGCTATCACTCCCTGAAACTGTCGGCTGATCTATGTTGCTCTGCAATGGTGTCACATCAACTGCCATTGCTTCACTAGTGTTTAGGTTCGCAGAACCATCATCTGAGCCTTCAAAAGATCAAAACAGATTAAATTGCCTTGAGCAGTTTTTTCATCATCATATTTTTTCATATCTTTTTTATTTTATTATCCATATCATTTTATTTGAAAATTTAGTGATCAAATTATATTATTAAATTATTTGAACAGATCACCTTCTATCATCATTATATGTTGAGTTTTTGGTACCTAAATATAAATTTACTCATAAAGCAAGAACAAAATCAAACTAATATTTACATTGTAGTAATTAATATGACAGGTCTAAGTACAGACAATTTATATGTTTCCCTTTGTATTAAATTTATTAAATGAAAATTGTCCTCTGCTCCATTACAATGGCAAACGAAGTCATAATTAATGTAAGAAGCTGTCAATCCTTACTTAATTTAAAACTAGATCTATATGACAAAAACACCCGCAACAAACAAACAACAACTTCAAACAAGGGTGATTGTGTCAAACTATAAACAGTTGAATACAATTCTGATAATGCGGAAAACTTACCCTCTTTTGAGCGATAAAACCATAACAACAAACGGCACTAAGAAAAGTCACAACAATCGTGAAAGAAGCCGATCTACAACAGCGAAAAAAAGATAACGAGAACCAAAACAAATATAACAGATAGTTATTGAACAATAACTAACAATATAAACAAACAGAAAAATCAACTGTGTCATTTTCTTTCTAACCAGATTTAGCTTTAAAGCCAAAGTCTAAAAGACTGAGTTTTCTTTTCTTGCCACCAGACTCCATGCTGAATTTGTACATCGGTTTCTGTTATAACGCTTCTGATTCGCTCTTTCGTTTTAGACCGACGAATCGTCAACGATGTTTTAATAAAAACCGCGCGGTGTGCAATATTTCTGTTAAAACACTTCTGATTAGCTCTTTCGTTTTAGACCAACGAATCGTCAACGATGTTTCATAAAAACGGTGCGGTGTGACACCACTAAATTTATTTCACTATCGGATAAAAAACAACCGATTTTTCGAGATTTTCAACCGATGATATGGATCGCCAATCGGTTAATAATGAAAACACTGATATTTGACACTAAATTTTTTTTTTCAAGATACAAAGGGCCATAACTCCATTATTAACAGATGTTGTACAATGCCAGTTGGCGAGCAGCATCCTCTTATCCATATATATACGTGTACCAAGTTTCAATGAAATCCGCCAAAGCACTTCCAAGATATGGCTCCGGACACACAAAAGCATCTTTTCAAGATACAAAGGGCCATAACTCCGTTATAAACAGATGGTGTACAATGCCATTTGGCGTGCATCATCCTCTTATCTATATATATATATACTCATACCAAGTTTCAATGAAATCCGCCACAGCACTTCCAAGATATGGCTCCAGACGGACGGAAAGACGGACAGACGGACATCGCCAAAACAATATCCCTCCGCCTATGGAGGCGGATAATAAATAAATAATAATTTTACCCATAATAGTTTATTGTACAAGCCTTTTCATCAGTGTTTTTTTTTTATATCTTTATAAAGTCCCGAAAAACTGCACTTTCCCGAATAGGAAAATACAACAAATTTCCCAATTGCAGTCAAAAAAATTCCCAATTTTCTACAAAAAAAAAAAATGTTTTAAATAAAATGCAACATAAAGTTATTTTCCCACGCAGCTTTATTGCTTGCACTTAAGTTAATAAAATATTGACAGCTAAGCTTGACAACATTTAGTTTTTAAATTTTAATTTTAAAGTATTTGGGAGCAAAAACTCAAATACACCAATTTCCCAAAATGAAGACTTCACGCCCACGACACGAATTTTCCCAATTTAAGGTTTTTCGCGCACAATTTTCCCTGGCAAAGGTACTTTTCGCAATTGGGCAAAAAAAAATCGCTGTTTAATAACAACTTTTCATTCAACATTATTGGTTCAGGATTGGAAAATTAGTGTTGTTGCTATGTTGGTATAAAATACTTCAAATTGAAAAAAAAAAGTGTTTTCAATGTAACTTTTACTAAGGCTTAACTAAACAGAGCTAGATGGTATATGAACTAAATGATGAGATAAACAACAGCAAAATATTGTTTCAAATTATTTGATAATAATAAAATATACTGTGGAAACGAGCATTCCCCAAATCCCCGAACCAAATTTTTTCAACATTTACATAAATCGTTGAATAATGTGTGTGTCAATCTAAAAAAAGCAGAAAAATCAATTGAGAAAATATAAACTTTTGAGATTCGGAATGAGTTTAAATTTGAGCCCGAACTTTAACGAAAAAGACACTGAAATTTCAGCAAAATCAAGATAAGGAACTAAAGGAAGTTTATCTGCAAAAAAACTTTGTGAAACATGTACATGTTTTGTTAAAAATTTTCATAAAAGGTTCCATAAATTATAAATAAAAATTAGACCTTTTTAGCTTCAACATTATAGTGTAGTGAACTAGTTAGTAGTAGTAACAAAATGAAATTCATGTTACTCAATGTCATCAAGTTGATTAACAAATTAATTAATTGGTAATGATTTTAACAATTAAAGAAAGGTATATTAAAAATATACAAGAGTCATTGGATACCATGTGTGAACGTTTTATTGAAAGTTTTAATATACAGGAAAATATACTTGTTTCGATATGAATATGTGTTTTCAATTCACATAAAATTCGGATGACACTAGACGAAATTTACTCCTATAAATATGAGGTCGATTTACATCGACCTCATATCGTTTAACGTTATTTTGCAATAGCATCGTTCCGACATGAATTCATGTCGGAAGCTTTAACGGCATCAAATTCATATAACAGCACAGAATAATCATGCAATAAATTATTAAACATAAAATATAAACATTATTTTACTAATTGCATTAGAAAAATGTTTATACAAACTTACAAGTAATGATAGTCCAGACCTTAAAACACTACCACTATTCAAATTCCATATTGTTGCCATATAGCACTGTGTAAATTGAAAGTTGCATATTGTTACCTCATTGGTCGGTTATAAATACATTGTTTCTCTATATATAGTATTCGATTTAGACGAAAATAATAATTTACGTGGAATGTCATATTAGTTTTCCATTAAAACTTTGATCTTGCTGTGTGTGTTTATGGACGTTATTAATTATGTTATACTTATTTTTGTATTTCATTAAGAATTAGAACGTGTAGCCCTTTTTGTTAACTGTTTTTAGCAAACGATTCGCGGCTTAATAAGACACGGAAAATAGTTAAAGCGACACTTTTATTTAAAGGTTTAATGTGAACAATATTAAATGAAACCTTTTTTGGTATTAATATATTTTATTGACATGTTAAATTCGATACTTGAAAAGGTGTTTAGTCTTTAAAAAGATGTCGCTGATATTGTTAATTTAAATAACTGTTAATATGCTTAATGTTGTGTAAGAAATTGAATAGTTTCACTGAGTTTTATTCCCGCCTAAAATCCGATATCGTAAAACGCGCAACGGTTAAGAATAAGGTCTAAATAAGTTTAAGTATTCAGATCTGAATATCAGCAGCTGTGCCAGCTGGGAGCCCCGTTTTGGCTTTAACAACCGCAAGCGAAACAACATACTTTTTTAAGTCTTGCACTTAGACTCCATGATCACAAGTATAGGTCCCTGCTGTGGCGTATGGCACCATAGTGTTATTTAGTATTGGTCGGCACAGTATCTGATCATAACGAGACAATTGGTTTGTGCTGAACACAGGGGCAATAAAACCACAGATCTATCAATAAACAAGATTATTGAGATATCTTTTATTGAACACCGCGATAAAAATGCTCAAACCACGGACTCTAGATTACACGGATAAGAAACATGGCAACATTCTCAGAATCATCACTGCTATATGTGTAATCACCTAACAATTCGTCTAAAAATAATTTATATATTTGAGTTAAAGACGATGCACTGTTGTATAAGTCTGAATAAACTATCTGTCTGCCTGTCTAAATCTAAGCCGTCATCGTCCCAGTGAAAAAAAAATCTGATTTTGATTAGTTGAACATGATGCCCTAATGTCAAAATACGAAATGACCCGCGTAACACCGACCGTGATTTTCAAGAATCTTTAATAAATTGATAATTTAAGGTAAATAACATTTCATATAATTATACATAATTCCCTCGTTGATAATTAACAGCAAACGATGAATGTTTTTAACACCCATTTTATTTCAAGTATGCATGCAAAGCCGAATAAAATCGAGAGGGTCCGCTATATACGCTGTTTCATCATAAATTTAACACCCTTTCTGTGTTATAAACAAGAGCTGAAATAGTTAATTTATTAAGATTTATTTATAATAAGCTTTATTGATATGTTTCGTGAACAAAATACTACAATATATCATAAAAAATATAATAATCATGGCAAAGGAAATTCAATGGCCGGTTTCTAAACAAAAGCATAATCGCCAAGACCGTAGCATCAGTTCAGTGCGTTAGGAACGCGCGCTACTTTCTTCCGCCTTCATTCCTTAATAACTTTCGTTTTTAAACAATTTTTTTTCTATCGTATACAGAATTCTATTCTCCTAAGCAAGATGTATTTTTTCGGCGTAAGCTGTATTAAGCCAGCTTTTCACCCTGACTTGACCTTTGTAAGTGTCCAATAATATTCAAATAAAATTTTCCGCGGCTAGGTACTTCATTTATTCCATTGGCTGATTTGAGTATAACACCAGAACATTGGAAACATATCCGCGTCTTTGTAACACTGTTTTACTGCATGAAACAATTTTATCTCCAATGAAAAGGCTCAATAGATAGAACAGTTTTACAATCAATTTTCGACATAAATACAGTTTGTGCGTTCACCTTTTATTTTCAGAGAATTACCAGCGCAAAAGCGTTTATACTAAAGGCTGTATTTTCATATTTAGTACTTACTTGCATTGCATTTCAACCCGCGAGTTTTAGGGTCAATTCGCGGCCAGTGTGTGAAAGTCAGAGTGTATATACAGTTCATCACCGGAGTTCGCAGAAGGGGTTGCGATCTTTTCATTGAAGGAAAAAATTGGAATCTATGCTATTTTTGTCTGATGGAGTAAATAGTTCGTTTAGTCGCTTTGTCGATATATAAATATTTTAGGCACAGCTGTTGCCTTGGTCGTGTACAGTTGGCGTAAACAAGCCGTCGTTTCAGCAGCAGAATTGTTACCTAACTTTAATGCATTGCATTCCAATCCGCAAGGTATCAAGGTCAGTTTGCGGTCAGTTGCAGAAATCTTTATATAAACGCCGTCTCGTAAACTTTGTGCACTTGAAGTCTGTTTTGATCAGAAAGATACTAAATAAAGATATTCGGCGATATTATTGTGGTATGTCAATCATCGATTTTTAATATGTTTTCAACATTTGCATGATAAGGACCAATTTTGATAAAATTAATTAGAAATATTTATCCATTAAGACCAGTTTATTAAGCATGAGCACAATAATTCACTATACTATAATTATGCAATTAAATCAGATTTGAGTATTGCCGGCTGACCTATATGCACTCGTTTATTTGCATGTTTCTTGTGTTTTTCTATTCTGTAAATATAGATATCAGAGTAATAATATCACATAAAGCAAAATAAGCCACAAAATCTGGCGCAACACCCCGTAATTGATTTGCTTGTGATGTAGCTAAGAACTGCGCAGAAAAAAGGCATCCGCTACTTTTTATCTCATTGCGATAACTTTTGATCGTTCATAAACATCGACCAAAATCAACGCCGTATATATTTTTTAAAGATATTTCTTGTTAAAACTGAACTCCAAATATAAACGCTACAAATTGGTATTAAGTACGAACATGTCAACCGTAAATCTAGATTCTAAAACTCCAAAACGGTATGATATTTGAAAAAGTTAAAGTTATAACTCGCCGGGCTGTCGAAATCAGAAGAAAAACTTAATATATATTTATATATCTGTTTACTACGTAACGTAAGCTTTCTAATGATATATAATTTGTCAAAATCTGCCGAGAAATGAAACAATAATTCAACAAAAGACGTGAGTGGGTACATCAAAATGTATAACCTCGGCGCTTCGCTGTACGCGAATTGTACAAAATCGATAGCCACAATATGGTAAAACGCGCGGTGGTAAAACATAAAATGTGTATTTCTTGTGTTTATCTCGCTATAAATCCATTAATAACAACGGGAATATACTAAAACGTATATTTTTGAAAGAGGAATTAATAAGCAACAAGATAACGTATAAACCAATAAAATCGGATGAATAGTTTTTGCATAAGATTGAGTTTACTACAGTAAGGGTCAAATACTCGATTCATCTCCTAACAATATACACTCCGTGATACAACTGGTAGTTTTTACACACACATATTGGTTCCATTTAATTAAAGAGTACAGAAAGTTAAAAAGTGATGTGGTTTGTTGTACAACAACAATTGGTTATGTGTAACCTATTCAAAAAATAATTTCGTTCAAGATAAATCAATGTAATTCTATAAACGACAAACACACGAAGACACACGAAGTGTGTTGTGTATGTTTATTTAAAAAAATGTACATAAGTGGTTTAAAAGCACAATTTTTACACATTTAAGAGGTAATCGCTCACATATATGTCTAATTAATGATAATTTTATGCATTAGCAAAGATTTAACGAGAAAAACTGAAGTTTTAGCTGAACTCAATTTGCTATAGGAAAACGACGGTAGCCGTTTAGACGTAAGCGGGGTAGCTTACGTCTAATTATTTGGACTAGACGAAATTGTCTATTAACATCAAAGGAATTTCGCCGAAAAACTCACCTGACGTAGAACTGACTAATCCAAAGCAAACGATGTAAACGAATAAAACAAGACGTTTATCCATAACGATCCCTATAAACGATTTCTTTAACCCTGAATCCTATTTATGTTTATATTGTCTTCACAACAAATGTGTATTGATACAAATGGCTGACAAGTAGATTTATATATGCAAATTAGATTGTGATGTCATAATATATAGTTTCCGGTTTCGTTTTCAATCTGACTCACAATCTATTTATAACTTCTTTTTATTTGGAAACTATTAACCTGTAAAATTGGTAACCCATGAACGAATTATTATAAAGCTTTTATACTTTATTAATGCTTACTTTTATGAAGCACTTAGGTGATGAAAATTAAGCAAACAGTTCAACAGCACATGTTCAATATACCGTGTGTAGCTCATAGCAAGCGGAACCACTTATTATAGTTTAGTTTGTTGTTTGAAGAGTTGTCGTTCATGGGACATATAAATGACGCAATTGAATCTACTAATACTTCCACTCGCATGGGGGGGGGGGAGGGGGAATAGGGAAACCGTGCCCCCTCCCCCATTCCAGTTATCTTTAAACCGTACGTAATGTCACGGTTTGCCACCCTAACGGTTTGCCCCTAAGCGACTCGTTCCTTTTAAATACCTAACATACATGTTGTTTCCGCCCTCCTAATGAATACATCTTAATAAATATTTATAAAGAAAACATTTACTGGCATGCAATTCTTAAGGGTTTTTTTTTCAAGCGGGCTCGTTAACGTCACGATACAACGAGGAGAGCCGATACTATAAGAATAAGGGATACCGGTACTCGCCTTAAAAATTATTTAATTACGACTCTTTCGTTATGTACGTCCATAACCACTCGCCTCATAGAAGTATGTCTTGCCTAAATGGGCGCGTCGTTATCAAGTAAAAGGCGTTTAGACACAGGGGAAAGTTGCTATATAAGTTGCTATATATTCGTATTCTTTACGCATTCGGTTATAAAGTATTTCTTGTTAGAACTGTGGTACAGTCGCGTCTCACCTTGACGACGCGGGTTCAATCCCCGTTCCCGGGTTTGTTTGGTGGTCACAAAGCTGGACCATGGGGGTGCTCCTGGTAAGACGCTCACAACCAAAAATCACAAGACAACGCAAAATAAAAAATCTTTTAGAGAAATCGCTAGAGAAATATATGTACCTGGAAATTGCAGATTGTATGCAAAAGTCGTCCCAATTTAACGTAACTACACTTGTCGAAGATTGCTTTGGTAAATTCCGCGTCCACATATAATGCAGGGAAGGACTTCATAAACGTCGACACGCATAAAACACAAAAAGTGTGACAGTGTGAGTGGGGAATGTGGATTTGTTCGTGGAAATGATTATTTTTATTCCAGGATTTCTTGCCTAGCTACCCCCCCCCCCCCCCTCTATAACTCTCACACACACATTGGCACCGCGAAAGATCATTGAACGACCAGTCAGACATTTGCGACGTAAATGTCAACGGCTTTGCGGTGAAATGCAAAAGTGCCCGACTTACTGTATTGTGATTTTTGTTTTGCAAACATGGTAAGCCTCGTTCAGTTTCTTGACAACATTATGTTTGGGGTATTGATTCATGTTATTTGCCGGCATTATCAGATCATTTTCGTCAAACTTTGTCGCCATCTTGAGTACATAACTCATTATAAATTATAACTGCATATATTCGGAGAAAGATTCCAAATTGTAGGCCAACGCTTCAAGGCAACACTAAAGCAAAGAACGGTAAAGGTGGGGGGGGGGGGGGGGCGGAAACGTACATTTTTGGTGCCCTGAATAGGGTCACACGAGAATACAGTATCGCACTTGACATTTTGTAGATCTTTATCGCACATTCTTTTCATTGCTATAGGAACATTTTCTCAAGGAATTGCAGCCCTGTGGGCATACGAACTTGCAGTTGACACCAAGTTATCGGAGGATATTCTTATCGCGCATGCAACCCCGTAGCGTTGATATGATTTTTGATGTGGTAATTAAGAATTATTTATATTCAATAGGATCATTTTACATTAACAACTTAAAAACCTTATAAACGACTACTACTACTACTACTACTACTACTACTACTACTACTACTACTACTACTACTACTACTACTTCTACTACTACTACTACTACTACTACTACTACTACTACTACTACTACTACTACTACTACTACTACTACTACTACTACTACTACTACTACTACTACTACTACTACTACTACTACTACTACTACTACTACAGCTACTACTACTACTACTACTACAACTACTACTACTATTACTACTACCACTACCACTACTACTACTACTACTACTACTACTACTACTACTACTACTTCTACTTCTACTACTACTACTACTACTACTACTACTACTACTATTACTACTACTACTACTACTACTACTACTACTACTACTACTACTACTACTACTACTACTTCTACTACTACTACTGCTGCTGCTGCTGCTGCTGCTGCCGCCGCCACCACCACCACTACCACTACTACTACTACTACTACTACTACTACTACTACTACTACTACTACTACTACTACTACTACTACTACTACTACTACTACTACTACTACTACTTCTACTACAACTACTACTACTACTACTACTACTACTACTACTACTACTACTACTACTACTACTACTACTACTACTACTACTACTACTACTACAACAACTACTACTACTACTACTACTACTACTACTACTACTACTACTACTACTACTACTACTACTACTACTACTACTACTACTTCTGAAAATCCTTCTGGGGTAACGGTGATATTGACCGGGCATAACATAGACGTATAACCTTGACATTGCGCCGGTGTGACTACCCCTTTCCTCTGCACATCATCTCAATGCCCTAAATATTATAGACAAGTATTTTTAGGAACTCTCCTAAGGAAATTTTGATCTGAAACGAAAATATTACGGACAGACACGCAAACGGAATGATTGACTGACGAACGAAGGATATTCATATAATACCATTATGGCTTTTAGGTGGGCGTTTTAAAAAAACATTAATAAGCAGAATTCATTCAAATTGAATTGGACCGTAGTTAACAAAATAATTGTATATTAAAAGGGATTTTAATTCATCAAAATATATGTTAATTTGAATGGATATGTATGCCCCCTTCGAAGAAGAGGGGGTATATTGTTTTGCACATGTGGGTCCGTCGGTCTGTCGGTCCGTCGGACTGTCGGTCCGTCCGTCCACCAGATGGTTTCCGGATGATAACTCAAGAACGCTTAGGCCTAGGATCATGAAACTTCATAGGTACATTGATCATGACTGTCAGATGACCCCTATTGATTTTGAGGTCACTAGGTCAAAGGTCAAGGTCACAGTGACTCGAAATAATATTAAAATGGTTTCCGGATGATAACTAGAGAATGCTTAGGCCTAGAATCATGAAACTTCATAGGTACATTGATCATAACTCGCCGATGACCCCTATTGATTTTGAGGTCACTACGTCAAAGGTCAAGGTCACAGTGACTCGAAATATTAAAATGGTTTCCGGATGATAACTCAAGAATGCTTAGGTCTAGGAACATTGATCATGACTGGCAGATGACCCCTATTGATTTTCAGGTCACTAGGTCAAAGGTCAAGGTCACAGTGACTCGAAACAGTATAATGGTTTCCGGATGATAACTCAAGAATGCTTACGTCTAGGATCATGAAACTTTATAGGAACATTGATCATGACTGGCAGATGACCCCTATTGATTTTTAGGTCACTAGGTCAAAGGTCAAGGTCACAGTGACTCGAAACAGTAAAATGGTTTCCGGATGATAACTCAAGAATGCTTAGGCCTAGGATCATGAAACTTCATAGGTACATTGATCATGACTGGCAGATGACCCCTATTGATTTTTAGGTCACTAGGTCAAAGGTCAAGGTCACAGTGACTCGAACCAGTAAAATGGTTTCCGGATGATAACTCAAGAATGCTTACGCCTAGGATCATGAAACTTCATAGGCGCATTGATCATGACTGGCAGATGACCCCTATTGATTTTCAGGTCACTAGGTCAAAGGTCAAGGTCACAGTGACTCGAAATAGTAAAATGGTTTTCGGATGATAACTCAAGAGTGCTTACACTTAGGATCATGAAACTTCATAGGTACATTGATCATGACTGGCAGATGACCCCTATTAATGTTCAGGTCACTAGGTCAAAGGTCAAGGTCACAGTGACAAAAACATATTCACCCAATGGCTGCCACTACAACTGACAGCCCATATGGGGGGCATGCATGTTTTACAAACAGCCCTTGTTATAAACGTTGACAATTCGAAATTTAACAGGATCTTTATAAAGCGGAATTAGCACTAAATCCAAAATAATCATAATATAAATATACATTAAATTGTATACGTCTGAACAAAAATGGATCTAAATAGCCCTTAATCAATATGGATAACTCTAAATTAATCATTCCTATAAACCTAAATGCTTGCTTATTGACATGAAACACGTGCGATTAAAATATTCATAAAAATGTAAACATCAATACAAATGAAAGCTACAAATTATATATATTAAAGGATCAGACATATTTGTTAGTTAGTGACCTATATTTTATACTCACATGTCCTTTTATTTCAGCATATTGAATAAAACTCTGAAACGTCTCATGCACACTTATAGCTGAAATGAGTGGCTACCTCGGTAATGATGCCTAATAACACATTTAACTTATTACTTAAACAATGCTAGAATATGTTAATATCAATAGATAACGCCGGGTGTACTTGCTGGGCAACACATGTAAAATCTTTTATATTTAGATATTGTTTCGGATTCGTCTGGATCTCTCAGGATGTTGGCAACGTAGACTTATTTGTGTGTAATTTTTGTCAGCGTATAATTGATTGCGTCACACAAAATTGGCACAGTGACATTAACAATGCATCTAGAGGTAACCATTATAAGAACTATAAATCTCTACTTAACACCGTAATATATTTGCAGTTGGAAATTCCGCTAAATATCAGATAGACTTTGCCAAGTTTAGATGCTCCAATCACAAATTAACTATTGAAATTGGTAGGCTGTTGCATCTTGCATATAATTTGTGAATTTGTAATTTTTGTTTTAACGAGAAACATTTATCTATTATTGATTGTGAATACCATGCGTTTTTTCAATGTAGTAAATATGACGTTGTCCGTAGAGAATTTCTTTATAACTGGTATATGGGTGGAAATTCTGTACATGACTGTTATAATCTGATGAGCAAAACAGATGATGACACACTGTTGAAATTGTGTTTGTATGTGTATCATCTTTTGAACAAAATTGAATAAGCTGATATATTTTTAATGTAACATTAAACAATGTAATATGTTGACATATTTTAGTATTAATATGATGTGTTCGCAACTACAAACATGTGTTATATTTTCTATCAAATACTGTGCACTTTGGGCCAACGGCCTTTATTTACTTAATAAACTGAGTTGAGTTGAGTTAAATTGAGTTAGTTGAGTTGAGTTGAGGTACGAATATTGCACATTATGAAGGTAAAGCGTCTCTACCCCGGAACGACTTAGCAAACAATAATGGTAAAGGATGGCTTCCTTAAATGACCGTTTCACATTATAGCGTTAAATACAGACTCTCCTAAAACGATCATCAACAATTATAAAAGAAAAGATTGTCTACCTTGAACGACCATTTCAAACTAAATCGTTTAATAGCGGCTAAATCTAATGATTTCTACATGGTAATATATAGTAACTTACTGTTAATTATTATTATATATCACAATGAAATGAAGTGGATATATTTGAACTACCATTGTACAGTACGGGGGTAACGAGTTACTCGCTGTACGAATATTGTAAATCAAAGCATAGTGTCAATAACTCTAATTAATCATTAAAAATCATTCAAAATCATAGACTTTGGAGCGGTTGCTGAATTAACATTGCATCTCATACTGAAATTGGTATGGCCACCTCTACATGAACATTGCAAATCATAGTGAAAGTGAGTGGATAATTCTGAATTGACATTCCGAGTACGTCACAATGAAATGGAGTGCCTACCTCTACATGAATATTGCAAGTCATGGTGAAAGTGAGTGGTTAAATCTGAATGGACATTCCGAGTCACCTCTACATGAACATTGAAAGTGCGTGGCTTAAATCTGAATGGACATTGCAAGTCACGATGAAATGGAGTTGCCTACCTCTAAATAACCATTGCAAATCATAATTAAATGGTTTGGCTACATCTGAATGACCATTGCAAATCAAAATGAAATGGAATTGCTACCTCGTAATGGCATACGTGCATCGTCTTTGACCTAAAAATACGTACCGGATAAATTGAGCTCAGTGGGCTCTTTAATATCTGTTCTATTTCGTTTCAGAATGATGTTCAATCTTTTAAAATTAAATCCACTCTTTTTAAGCCCCGCTATGTAAGCTTAGGTTTGACCTATATTTCTTGCTATAATTTATATAGCGGGAGCATTAAACGCCATTCAAATGGGGGAAATATGTTACAACAGGGGAAAGCAAACCGACTGCCATACTCATAGCTTTACGCAGACCAAATAAGCTGTATAATGTTTATGAACTAAAATGGGTTATTAAATTGTATTTGCATACTGTTAAAATAGATTTAATGTTGAATTGTGATTGCTTTTTATTATGAAATATTTATAATTGCACCTTTCTATAAACATCCTAATTATTTTCGTTGATTCTAAAAGTAAAGAAAGATTCAAGTTGTTCAGTTAAGTACTATAAAAAAAAATCTCGTGTTCATCGATCTTGTATTTTTGTTGCAATTTTCGAAACATTAATACATTAATTAAATCATATATGATACGTGTTAAATACAGTAGATCACTGTTTATATTTACCACATATGATTGTATGAAGCTATACCAAAAAGTTCATCAGGAATATTTTCTGCACGGAATCGTTTATTCTTTTAAGTACGGGGTGGTGGAAATTTGGAGCAGTTATTAACTTTATGAGATATTCATAGGTTTGTACTTCCTGGTGTTCGGTTCTTAAGTACAAAGTTCACATTAAATTTCCCGACGTGACCTTTCGGATAGATACGGGAGCTTAAGGTCGCTAAAGATAATGAGTCCACTCGATTGACGCATGCATGTCAATCTGCTCACCCTTCCTTATTGTTGTTAACCCATTTATGCCTAGCGTCTAGAAAATAGGCATTGGCAAACCGCGTAGACCCAGATGAGACGCCGCATGATGCGATGTCTCATTAGGGTCTGCGCTGTTTGCTTAAAGGAATTTCTGTAAGAAATATTCTAAATATAGACATAAATATACTAGACATCCCTCATTTTGGAAATAAATTGATCCAATTTAGAAGGATGGGAGAGTTCACTATGAATAAATATGCAAAGTCTGACCAGATATGAAGTTCGCTGACAACGGTGTAGCCGTAAAGATTTCAAATTGTCAAATGTTCAAAAACATGTACGACTTTGTACGCTGTTTTTTAATTTGCAAGGTTTCACAGAAACGTGTTTGAGGTTGTGTAATGGGCATTTTTGTGTGCCTACCCTAAACTTTGTTCATTATTCCTGACTGATGAGTTTCAATAATATAATATAATATAATATATATAATATGCTGCTAACACTTATCCATGAAATTTAAATCTTTGGCTTTTCAGGTTAAATGACAATGCAGAAGCGAGATTATGGGAATACAATACGTCTGTCAATCCTAAACTCCGTCAGTCGGTCTGTCGGTCTGTCCGTAACTCTTTCATGCATGTAAGCTTCATATCTGATAGACCTCTTGAAGAATATTCACGAAACTTGAATACAGTTCAGTTTGTTGAGACAACGTGAACCAGGTATAAATCGGTGTTGGCGGAATGACAATGTCGAATCAAAGATTTACAACTCTAATTTCTTGTCCGCTCCACATTCCTATTCCCATTTAATGATTTTAAAGAAACTTTGCTGAAGTGTGAGGTCATGGAATAGGTGTGCAGAAAGCACGAGTAACTGACGTCAGCTTGAAAGCAATGTCAATTTGCAAGATAAAAAGTTTGAGACTATATGTTTCAGTCTGGTCCATATCTTCAGGTAATCAAAACGATATGCAGAAGGCAATAGTCCGACACGACGACGCACGGTCAAAATCATATTTCAAGGTCAAAAATGTGAGAAATTTAGTTCATATATCCGTTACCAATTGAAGGATGTTCATTATGCTCCTCCACAATCGTGCACACTTTGTCATCATCATCGTCGTCATTGTCGTCAGCGACGTCAGCGACGTCAGCGTCGTCAGCGTCGTCAGCGTCGTTATCCTCGTCGTCATCCTCGTCGTCATCGTCGTCGTCATCATCATCATCATCATCATCATCATCATCATCATCATCATCATCATCATCATCATCATCATCATCATCATCATCATCATCATCATCATCATCATCATCATCATCATCATCATCATCATCATCATCATCTTCACCATCATCATCATCATCATCATCATCACCATCACCATCATCATCATCATCATCATCATCATCATCATCATCAAGGTCAACTCTCCATTCAGTGTTCTATTTTTGAATGGTGGAACTTAGTAATGCAGACTGAACCCACGGAGCATATATATCTAGAGTCCGTGCTGAACCGTATATTTACATAAGACAGTGATGATAAATTTGTTGACGTTTCAAATTTAAAGTAGACAAACGCTGCAATAAAAGCATTGACAGCAGGTCAAGGTCTTTTTGTTGTCGACCATCATCACGTGGAGTGAAATGCCACCATTCGCCGGATAAGAGATATGCTCTCAGCAAGTAAAATATCTCCGCGGAGGAATAAAACAACATGTGTATATTCAGAACCAGACTTCTACTTCCATCGTTAAAAGTTATCATCGGAACCAGTCAAATCTCTGCGCGGAGATAAAAAGCTATGCTCAGACTTGTCAAACCTCGGCGCGAAAGTTAAAGACTATGCTAAGCATGACTTGATAATATTAAATGATTTAAATATTTGAAATTAATTATATATTATCAAACAGACTCACTAACTGCAATTTGTCAACAGATTTACTAAGTGCAATATGTTATTATTCGTATTACATTAACTCATAATTAAAATTCTATTTATAACATGTTTTTATGGCTTTGTACAACGATGAAAATGTCTTAATAAATGAATGTCATTTGGAAGAAGACGTCCTGTACTTATTGATTCTCAAATACATAATGATAACTTCTGTTTTGCATACATGTTTTAGAGCTAATTCCTTTTTTGTTTAATAAATAAGATTAATTATAAGTTAGTGTATTATAAAACAAACAGATGTGTCTTCTCTTTTTCATATTCCTTTTTTGTAAATGAATGATCAACGATAAGCTACTATCACTACAAAGCTGATCTCATATCGTAAAGTCGTGAACTTATTAAGCGGCATGCTACAATCACTACAAAGCTGATCTCATATCGTAAAGTCGTGAACTTATTAAGCGGCATGCTACAATCACTACAAAGCTGATCCCATATCGTAAAGTCGTGAACTTATTAAGCGGCATACAGTGTGTAGTGACAGTTCATCAACTACAAACGTGTATCATCGCATTGGGACGAAACCCAATACACCTGTTACAAATACGATATGTAACCATGGTTAATATTATCTAATCCTTCCATTATTGGATTGACCGTACGTATATATATGTTTCTGAATGGACAGAAGTGGTGACTTCAGGCGACGATACGGTTCGTACGTTTAATTTACCACATACATGGACATATTCTCATTTTGTTCAATGATTTTTTTGTATTTAAACATGGGTGATTTCTCATGAAAATAAATATGAGGCATTGATTTAATCAATGTTTTTCAGGTCAAAGTATGAGCAAACATGAATATGTAAACGCCATGCAAACGCGATAATGGTAATTTTAAAATGCACAAATATAACAACGATAATTACTGTTACTTATCTTCAAACACATAATTATGTATACATGTATATTAAAGTATTTTTATGGTGAAAACATACGACTAAATCAAGAATCGTGGTCAACTGGTTATTGCATTTTTCTTCTAATTTTGCATTATAATGATCCGTTGTGGTTGAAATGGAGACTCGTTGCATTCATATGCAAATTATTGATGCAAATGTCATCCATTGACTGTCATAACGTAATTGTAAAGTGACAAACAAAAACATCAAACAAATCAAACCATGACCCTTTTTTTCTAAAATCTGATGAAACTTAAAAGTGTCGTCTCATAGATTATTCTCAGACATTAGCAGCCGGCGTTGGCTGAGAAGTAGATTCCTCAAATTATTTGTGCAATTTAGTAAAATTTACAAACCATTTATTAATTATCACTTTTACAAACAATATTGGATTGCCGAAAAGGGTTTAACGAACGTTCTATTAACCAGAAAACATTAATTGGATTCCATTTTTATTTTTTACACATACCTTAAATGTCACAGATTTACTGGTAAATTAAGATTTCTAAGTGTACGACAAGTAATGTTACTATTTTTGTTTATCTAGAAACATGTTTTTGCTGCTGTTGTTGGTTTTTGGGGGCAACGGATGGGCCGCTGATATCACTGTTACCAACAGTTGGAATGGCGGTTTCCAAGGTTACTTCAAGCTCAACCCCTCCCAGGCTCTCCATGGTTGGAAGGTCCATCTAGTATTCGACAAGCCTATTGATAACATCGAGGTATACAATTGTGCATTATTGCAAAGTGCTGTAATGTACATAATACATTTCAGCGTTTATTGATTTAATAATATTTATTTATTGTGAGGATCATAATCCCTGTTCATATGGTAGGCAAAGTATTCATAGTCATTTGATTTTCCATTTTAAATAACTTAATTTTTTCACAATCATTCAAATTAGGATTTTATACTTGGGTAAATGGGCAATTTCTTCACTTAATGATTTCGACTGGGTATACAAAATGAAAGAAACTCCATGGAGATATTTTTGTAGGCAGCCGCTTTCTTTTAAGTTAAGGCAAATGGTTAAACGGCTGTTCATAATATGCCTATAACTCGATACAGGAGGATTAACGCTTTGGATAATTCTTTGCACTGAGGAATTTATTTGTGAATTTGCCTTAGATCTGGAGAGCGGAGGTAGAGTCCCACACGCCGACGGAATGGGTGGTGCACAACATGAATTTTGACGCCGACATCAACCCCGGCGCCGACTTTCAAGTGGACTTTGTTGCACGCGCGGCTGGGGACCAAGCGGCGCACGGAACATTCTTCATTGAAGGTACGTTACTGTATACGTTACTTCATACAATAACAGTTATTTAAAGGGGCCTTTTCACGTTTTGGTAAATTGACAAAATTAAAAAAAAATGTTTCAGATTCGCAAATGTTCGTCTAAGTTATGATATTTGTGAGGAAACTGTAATACTAAACATTTACCATGCTCTAAAATAGCCATTATACGCATCTTTTGACGATTTGAAAACCTGACAATTATAAAGCGTTGCAACGCGAAACGATTGAATAATTTCATGAAAATTTGGAGAGTTCTGTTGTCGTTATATTTTGCGTAACTACGAGGATTGCTTATATAAAGTATAAATTCCATCATGCGTTGTGTGCGCACGGATGGCCGAGTGGTCTAAATGGAAGACTTTTTACTCCAGGACTCCAGGGGTCAGAGGTCCGAGCCCTGTTGAGGGTTACTTTTATTAAATTTTATTCTATTTTTTTTACTGGAGCTCTTTACATCGAATGTTTACATTTATCAATATAAAGCAGCCCATTTAATGTGTCTGTTTAGAAAATGGAGGGTGGTTCAATTTTTACAAGTGTGTATATTAATTACACATATGTATATTAAATACACTCTATATATTTCAAGATGCATTAATACG
Organism: Dreissena polymorpha; assembly: GCF_020536995.1. Taxonomy (NCBI): domain Eukaryota; kingdom Metazoa; phylum Mollusca; class Bivalvia; order Myida; family Dreissenidae; genus Dreissena; species Dreissena polymorpha. The sequence continues at coordinate 74,173,971 of NC_068365.1, forward strand.
TATTTTTGTCGGATATGTGACTTATCTTTAAATTAATGACCAGCAATAAAAACGTATTATCTTTAATTACAACAATTTAGCATATAATATAAGAATGTGTAGTAACAGTACAATCACTTAATTTATTTGCATTATAAAAGTATATAAATAATATTCATTTTACATATTGTTCATCATACGATAGAATATTTGTTTTCAAATGGGTTTGACCGCAAAATGATCTTAAATTCTACGCCTTGGAGATGGTTCGTCGACAGTATAGATGTTTATGTTATCCATTGTTATTCATAACAGTAATACGGTCTTTCAGACTGATAACAAACCCCGGTTTTTGTTTAAATGTTATTTAATATTTCTATCATTCGCAAGATGTTTTAAATTTGCGAACAATAAACAATATTTAGTAAAAAAATATTTCTGAATTCATGGACGTCTGCGAATATGCCAATGTAATGATTCAATTAAGAATACTATAACAATGGTCTGAAGTGTTCCCGCACAGGCTAATCAGGGACAAAACTTTCCGCCTAAACTGGATATCCGCTAGGAAGAGACTTCCTTTAAACAGAAAATACCATAAAAGCGCAAAGTTTCGTCCCTGATTAACCTGTGCGGACTGTACAGGCTAATATGAGACGAAAATTTTCGCACATGCATTGAACCCATTTTCATAAAGCGATATACAAATGGATATTTCTGAAGGCTCCGCCTTGGGTTTATAGGTGACGGCGATGCCGGTAGCGGAACTGGTAGTGGAACCGGCGGCGCTGCAACACAACCACCTAGCAGCGGCGGTGGAAATCCCATTACTGGAGGCCCTGCCGCGACCGGAGGTATGTCAGAATCAGTTATGTATTATATACGCTTAGAATCTACATGGATTGTTTGCCTGACAATAACTTAAAAAACATTATTTATTATAAATTTGTTTTGATTGATATATGTAAACCCTTCTGATAATCTTCTTAAACATGGAAACTAACTATCTTATGTAACCGTTATATATAACGTACATCGTATGCTGTCGCATTAAGTTTGTATTTCATATAAATATTTTGTTAAACCTCGCAGGATCAGCCATGAAATATAACTACGGCGATGCGCTCGGTCTGTCTATTCTGTTCTTCGACGCCCAGCGATCCGGCCGCCTGCCTCCCAACAACCCGATTCCATGGCGTGGAGACAGCGCCGTCAACGACGGTGACAGTGGGCACGATCTCAGTGGTGGCTGGTATGACGGTACGTTGGGCGAAAATAATGCTTTAAACCCTAATACATAACTCTTGGTCACACGCTATGTTTGGGCGACTGCAAACCGGGTGTTGACCAACAATGATTTACCCTAACCGTTCAAACAGTCCCGAAGATATTTCGTATTTACGTCAGGTTGAACGTTGCTAATATTGTTGTTGTGGTGGTGTTGATTGCGCGAGCGTGTTTGTATATGTTTGTGTGCTGTGACGGTTTCATCTTCGTCATCCACGATTGGATGACTGATATATACAATGTATAACAACAGTATATGCCTATTTGCACGGACATTTAAAGAATGCGCAAAAAATACACAATTAAGTTTGGCGTACATTTTACAGCTGGGGACCACGTGAAGTTCAACCTTCCTATGTCTTTCTCCTCGTGGGTCTTGAACTACGGCTTCCTCAAGTTCACGGACGCTTACACTTCCTCTGGGCAGAAGGACATGATGTGCGACATGGTGAAATGGCCGCTGGAGTACTTCAAGAAATGCTGGATCCCGGACCAACAGACGCTGTATGTGCAGGTATGATAACGTGTTTTGTTATCTATCACAAATTTGATTTTTCAAATTACGAAACGCACTTGATAAAAACTAAGCATCTGCCACCCTTTGATTCAGGGAAAAACACAAATTAGGTTTTCGAAACCACGCAGCTGTAGAGGTTTACATAAAAATAAGAGTCTTTGTCAAAACCTCGGTAAAGGTAATGCAATAAAATATGTTAAACATTATATTTAAGATGAACTTTATAATAATAATTGCCCAAAACTATGTTGCTGTCTTCAGAAATGCTCTTTTAAAGACAAGACCAATGAAAAGTGCCATCTGTTTTATATGAATAATTATTAATAACGTATTCATGTTGTATATCTGTATTTCATGGACGTAGGTTGGTGACGGCTACGCAGACCATGGGTTCTGGGGACGCCCTGAGAACATGCACATGGGAAGACCTGCATACAAGGTCAACACCGGCTGCCATGGTTCCGACGTCGCCGGTAATACTGTAGCAGCCATGGCCTCCGGATACCTGATATTCAAGGACATTTGTGGCGGTAATGGATTATCAATAATTAATGACATAAGGATGCGGATCTTATCCTACTGAGTATTGCACAATATTATTACAGCACGTTGTCTTTGAAAGAAAAACAAAAGACGTATCTTTGCAGAACTGTGCAAGGTACTTTACAGAATGAACTGTAACAAACCAGTTTTACTAAACGATAAAGGCACCTTCTCTTTTCCATCAACTTTTCCATCAACGTCTTCCTAAATGTTATTACTCATACGTGAAGTTACAACGCAATTTCAGAATCATACACGTACTTTGTCTAACTTACAGACGCAGCTTTTGCCGACAGTCTTCTCGCAGCGGCCAAGAGTTTGTACACGTTTGCGAAGAACAACCGAGGCAAGTACACCGACTGTGTCACTCAGGCCAGGGATTTCTACGGGTAAGTGGCCATTAATAAATATATGGGCCGTGCAATGTGAACAGAGGGTTTAAAGCACGTGCGTAAAGTGTCGTCCCAGATTAGCCTGTGCAGTCCGCACATGTTAATCAGTGACGAAACTTTCTGTTTAAACCGAATTTTCGTCTAGTAGAGTCTTTCTTTGAACGAAAAATACAATAAAAGCGGAAAGTGTCGTCCCTGATTAGCCTTTGCGGACTACACATGCTAATATGTAATGACACTTTACGCATATGCATAATGTGTTTAAGATACAGAGTAGGCGATATTTTTGCTCAAACGCACCATGCTTAATACTAATTCGCTACGTGACGGATACATTAAACATTAATTTCGCTATTAAACTGATTACGTCAGTTTCTTTTTCATAGGTAGCTAATACCACATCATTTTTATTCACCAAACCTTGGACTCATGTCTATCAACGTAAACTTTTTCTAGGTCATCGGGCGATGCGGACGAGCTCAGCGCCGCCGCCATATGGCTGCACAAATCCACAGGAGACAACGGGTATCTACAGGATGCCAAGTCTTTCTACCCTGCCGGAACTGCCTGGGGCTTCAACTGGAATGACGCAAACGTTGGCGCAGCAGTAGGATCATTGTCTTTAATAATACAAGCTTCAATATCCGCAAAAGCAACATATTTAATAAGGATGGCTGTAACACATTATAAACTCAGCGATCAAACTGAGATTGCTTTATAAGGCCTGTAAAGGACCGTCTTTAATTCTCTCTATTAAGTGTATGAAACTCTTGTTTTTTGCATCGTACTGTTAACATAGGGTCTAACAAAGGTGAGATTAATCACCGGCAAAGAACACACTACAAATAAATGTCACGAATATTATTTGTGATTCTTCCTTGTGTGAATAGGTCCTGAAATACTTGATCTATTTCAGCTCTTACTTCACGAAGTAACAAAGGAGGGCAAATACAAGAACGACATTGATGCTTTCATACGCCAGTATATGCCCGGTGGTAGCGTTCCAATGACACCATGTGGTTTGTCCTTCAGAGACAAATGGGGCCCCAACAGACATGCTGGTAATAATAACTGGGATATACTAGTATGTAAAACTAACAATATACCTATACGACATGATTCTTTTTGTTCTTAAGTTAAGCGGACATCGACTAAAGTTTGTTCTGCAATTTGTTATTTGCACTTTCTTTGAGCTTTGACTTCTAATACATTTGAGGATTTATTAATGTTATAATCATAATGTGCTGTCAGCCTCTGTGAAAAGGGAGATTAACCCATGGGCGTAAAGTGTCGTACCAGATTAGCCCGTGCAGACCGTAAAGTGTCGTACCAGATTAGCCCGTGCAGACCGTAAAGTGTCGTACCAGATTAGCCCGTGCAGACCGTAAAGTGTCGTACCAGATTAGCCCGTGCAGTCCGTAAAGTGTCGTACCAGATTAGCCCGTGCAGTCCGTAAAGTGTCGTACCAGATTAGCCTGTGCAGTCCGTAAAGTGTCGTACCAGATTAGCCCGTGCAGACCGTAAAGTGTCGTACCAGATTAGCCCGTGCAGTCCGTAAAGTGTCGTACCAGATTAGCCCGTGCAGACCGTAAAGTGTCGTACCAGATTAGCCCGTGCAGACCGTAAAGTGTCGTACCAGATTAGCCTGTGCAGACCGTAAAGTGTCGTACCAGATTAGCCCGTGCAGACCGTAAAGTGTCGTACCAGATTAGCCCGTGCAGTCCGTAAAGTGTCGTACCAGATTAGCCCGTGCAGTCCGTAAAGTGTCGTACCAGATTAGCCCGTGCAGACCGTAAAGTGTCGTACCAGATTAGCCCGTGCAGACCGTAAAGTGTCGTACCAGATTAGCCCGTGCAGACCGTAAAGTGTCGTACCAGATTAGCCTGTGCAGACCGTAAAGTGTCGTACCAGATTAGCCCGTGCAGACCGTAAAGTGTCGTACCAGATTAGCCTGTGCAGACCGTAAAGTGTCGTACCAGATTATCCCGTGCAGACCGTAAAGTGTCGTACCAGATTAGCCTGTGCAGACCGTAAAGTGTCGTACCAGATTAGCCTGTGCAGACCGTAAAGTGTCGTACCAGATTAGCCCGTGCAGACCGTAAAGTGTCGTACCAGATTAGCCTGTGCAGACCGTAAAGTGTCGTACCAAATTAGCCTGTGCAGACCGTAAAGTGTCGTACCAGATTAGCCTGTGCAGACCGTAAAGTGTCGTACCAGATTAGCCTGTGCAGACCGTAAAGTGTCGTACCAGATTAGCCTGTGCAGTCCGCAAAGTGTCGTACCAGATTAGCCTGTGCAGTCCGCAAAGTGTCGTACCAGATTAGCCTGTGCAGACCGTAAAGTGTCGTACCAGATTAGCTGTGCAGACCGTAAAGTGTCGTACCAGATTAGCCTGTGCAGTCCGCAAAGTGTCGTACCAGATTAGCCTGTGCAGACCGTAAAGTGTCGTACCAGATTAGCCTGTGCAGACCGTAAAGTGTCGTACCAGATTAGCCTGTGCAGACCGTAAAGTGTCGTACCAGATTAGCCTGTGCAGACCGTAAAGTGTCGTACCAGATTAGCCTGTGCAGACCGTAAAGTGTCGTACCAGATTAGCCCGTGCAGACCGTAAAGTGTCGTACCAGATTAGCCTGTGCAGACCGTAAAGTGTCGTACCAGATTAGCCTGTGCAGACCGTAAAGTGTCGTACCAGATTAGCCCGTGCAGACCGTAAAGTGTCGTACCAGATTAGCCTGTGCAGACCGTAAAGTGTCGTACCAGATTAGCCTGTGCAGACCGTAAAGTGTCGTACCAGATTAGCCCGTGCAGACCGTAAAGTGTCGTACCAGATTAGCCCGTGCAGACCGTAAAGTGTCGTACCAGATTAGCCCATGGGCGTAAAGTGTCGTACCAGATTAGCCCGTGCAGACCGTAAAGTGTCGTACCAGATTAGCCCGTGCAGACCGTAAAGTGTCGTACCAGATTAGCCCATGGGCGTAAAGTGTCGTACCAGATTAGCCCGTGCAGACCGTAAAGTGTCGTACCAGATTAGCCCGTGCAGACCGTAAAGTGTCGTACCAGATTAGCCTGTGCAGACCGTAAAGTGTCGTACCAGATTAGCCTGTGCAGTCCGTAAAGTGTCGTACCAGATTAGCCTGTGCAGACCGTAAAGTGTCGTACCAGATTAGCCTGTGCAGACCGTAAAGTGTCGTACCAGATTAGCCCGTGCAGACCGTAAAGTGTCGTACCAGATTAGCCTGTGCAGTCCGCACAGGCTAATCATGGGAGACGCCTTCCGCTTTTATGAAATATTTCGTTTAAAGAAAGTCTCTTCTTAGAAAAAAAATGAGTTTAGGCGAAACGTGTCGTCTGGACTGCACAGGCTAATCTGGGACAACACTTTCCGCACATGCATTAAACCCCATTTTCACAGAGCACGCCTCACATATAAGCTAAGCGTTCTACGAATCATTTCGTGTGATTAAGCATGACAAACTTTCATCAGTATAAATGCACCATAAATCGTATTTATTTACTGTATAAGTGTTGTATAAATGAGTGGTACGCTTTTTGCTCATATATTCAAAGTATGAAACTACATGTATTTTACACAACGGCATTGAATGTCCATATAAATAGTCCATGCACCTCACAATAATGATTTAATAATATCCATCCCAGTAAAAACAAATTATTCTACCTCACTGTTTGATCAAACCAAAACAACCGCACACAAACAAATTCCAATTCATTATCTGATTCAAGATTGAAACAGTTTGTATTAAAATGCTGACTTGGTTACATTGTAATAAATTAATTACTTTTCAAAATTTAAACAACCGATAGCTTAATCTAATCCTCTATGTTTGCGAAACAGGCATCACAATCATCGATATGATACTTGTTTAGAAAATGCAGAATATGCATATATTTTTCAGCTAATGCTGCGTTTGCTGCCGTCGTAGCGGCTGCTGACGGACTGAGTCCCGACGAGTACAAGAAGTACGCAATGAGCCAGATCAACTACATCCTTGGCGACAACAAGCTCCACATCAGTTACGAGATCGGCTTCGGTAACCGCTACCCACCAAAAAACCTCACCACAGAGGAAGGTAGCTCTTAAGATAAAAGTTATAAAATAACAGTAAAGTCGTATTTTAAAACGTTCACACCACGCATTATACTTACAATATAAGTGTTAATAAAGTTCATTTATAAAAAAACAGTCCCGCAGATAATGATTGAAAATGGGCACCTTTCCCGTTGTGTTGGTAGCATTTTTTAATGCTCGAAATGTTGACAGTGTTGAGTCATTGAATGATGTCGTATGATTTTGTCACAGCTCTTGTCCGACCAACACCAACAGCTGCGACCCAGGCAGTTGGGCTGATAATCCAAACGTTCTGAAAGGAGGTCTTGTCGGCGGCCCTGACCAGGGAGACAACTACGATGACAGACGAGACGACTACGTCAAGAACGAGGTCGCCTGCGATTACAACGCTGGTTTCCAGGGCGCACTTGCTGGTAATAATGGGATTTTAACATCGTAGCAACTTGGCAAAGTCCAGTTCACATAATCTTACTACTAGTGTAGGCATGCCCTTTCGTTAATATTCATTGTATTAGACCACTCACATGTAACATTACTGGAGCATGTCAGAAACGCTCTGGTGTTCAGTTTTCATGGCATCATTCTGAAGTTCATTTCGACAGCGTTTCAAAACATTTTTAGCTCATCTATTTTTTGAAAAAAAGTATGAGCTATTGTCATCACCTTGGCGTCGGCGTCCGGTTAAGTTTTGCGTTTAGGTCCACTTTTCTCAGAAAGTATCAATGCTATTGCATTCAAACTTGGTACACTTACTTACTATCATGAGAGGACTGGGCAGGCAAAGTTAGATAACTCTGGCGTGCATTTTGACTGAATTATGTGCCCTTTTTAAACTTAGAAAATTGAAAATTTTGGTTAGTTTTGCGTTTAGGTCCACTTTTTTGCAGAAAGTATCAATGCTATTGCATTCAAACTTGGTACACTTACTTACTATCATGAGGGGACTGGGCAGGCAAAGTTAGATAACTCTGGCGTGCATTTTGACAGAATTATGTGCCCTTTTATACTTAGAAAATTGAAAATTTTGGTTAAGTTTTGTGTTTAGGTCCATTTTATTCCTTAAGTATTCTATTGCTTTCATACTTGCAACACTTACTTACTATCATAAGGGCACTGTGCAGGCAAAGTTATGTAACTCTGACTGGCATTTTGACAGAATTATGTGCCCTTTATATACTTAGAAAATTTAAAATTTGGTTAAGTTTTGTGTTTAGGTCCGCTTTATTCCTGCAGTATCAAAGCTATTGCTTCATACTTGCAACACTTATTAACTATCATAAGGGGACTGTGCAGGCAAAGTTATGTAACTCTGACTGGCATTTGGGCGGAATTATGGGACCTTTATACCTAGAAAATTGAAAATTTGGTTAAGTTTTTGTGTTTTGGTCCACTTTACCCCTAAAGTATCGATAGATATTGCTTTCATACTTGGAACACTCGCGAACTATCATAAGGGTACAGTAAAAGGACAAGTTGCATAACTCTGGATGTCATTTTTACGGAATTATGGCCCTTTTTGACTTAGTAACTTTGACTATATGGTTTAATTTTGTGTTTCGATCCACTTTACTTCTTAAGTATCAAGGCTATTGCTTTCAAACTTATTTTAAATATTTTCATGCTATCATGAGTTACTGTACCTGGCAAGTTGATTTTTACCTTGACCTTTGAATGACCTTGACTCTCAAGGTCAAATTATGAAATTTTGCTAAAATTGCCATAACTTCTTTATTTATGTTTAGATTTGATTGATACTTTGACAAAACTACTCTTACCTGACATACCACAACAGACTCCACCCAAACCATCCCCCGTGCCCCCCCTCCCCCACCGAATCCCCCCTATTTTTTTAAAGATCATCTCACAAATGACCACCACACCCTCTCACTATACCCACCCCCCCAAATTTTGTTTTTAAACGGTTAAAAACACAACTATTTATTTTTATTATTTTATGTTTAAAATGCCGTCCAACCATCGCACCCAAGAATCCCCCCACCCCCCTCCCCCCACCCGAATCCCCCCCCTATTTTTTAAATATATTTTTTAAAGATCATCTCACAAATTACCACACACACCCTCACACTATACCCACCCCCCCCCAAATTTGTTTTTAAACGGTTAAAAACACAAATATTTATTTTTATAATTTTATGTTTGAAATACTGTCCAACCATCGCACCCAATAATCCCCACCCCCACCCCCCGCCCCCCGCCCCCCCCACCCCCACCCCCCGTTTTTTTTTGCCTTTTTTTCGCATTTTTGGAAGATAATGTAATAATGTCCACACCCCCACACTATACACCCCTCTTCACTCCACCCCTCCCTCCTTTGTGATTGAAAACGAGAGTCCCTTCACCTTTAAAAGAAAATAGATGAGCGGTCTGCACCCGCAAGGCGGTGCTCTTGTTCATCTTGTTATTACACTTCGGTTGGCGTTGACTAATTGCCACACGGATTAAACTAACAAATCAATTAACATTCTTCCAAGTTTCCCAGAGTTTCAAAAGTAACTTTCGAATATCACAAGCGTTACTAACATGCATGTATTCACGAGAACTACGTTATGCCTTCGAAGCTGCTCGAAGTCAATCTCGCGTTCGCTCGTATATGTTCGGATAGCGTAGCCGGAAATTCACATGGAATATATTCTGACACAAACAAGCAAACAAAAACGATCATTTTGTATCGCGTTAAATCTACGTTACCAGACCACATCTAGAATTTAAATTTTGGCAATTTCTATAGGGCAAACTGTTTTTTTATGTAATAACTTTATTTTGCGAAATATTGTAACGAAATATTCGTTGATTTTGATTGTTTATGGGCTTAACTCATTTATGCCTAGCGTCTAGAAAAAGCGTCTAGGTAAATGATGCGGCGTCTCATCAGGGTCTGCACTGTTTGCTTAAAGGAATTTATGTAAGAAATATTCTAAATATAGAAATACATACACTAGACATCCCTAATTTTGGAAAAAATTGATCCAATTTAGAAGGATGGGAGAGTCCACTAGGCATCAATGGGTTTAAAGCGTCTCGATAAGGACACCTGCCTCTTATGAACCGGAGCTGGATTTGTTTATGGTATTTTCTTTCAATGCGCGCATTCATGACATTTTAAAGAGAGTGGCTACTTTGCAATCACGTATAAACAAAGAAAACCTTCAACTGCAATAGAACTTGGTGAAACGTACATAAAACCCTTATATGGTCTTTTATTTCTTGCAATAAACCTTCACATACAAGTATTGTCTTTAAAAAGTGTGTATGATTTATTTAATAGCATTTATATTTTTCAGGGCTGTACCATTTCTCAGTCAACAACGCACTGCCGCCAGCACCGGCAGCGAAATGCTAAATGTGAATCGAATGCAACCATACGAATAAAAATGTGTGTGTGTGTGAAAGGATCTTGTTTTTTATATCGTGCACTATGCACTTAAGGCTGTGCGAACATGTCCAGGGCGAACATATTCAGTACATTTAGACACATTGCCACATTGTCATTTAACATGCATGCGATATCATCAATAATGGACATAATTTGCTTAGCAGTATAACTACTGGATTCAAAAGAGCATGAGCTTAGCAGTATAACTACTGGATTCAAAAGAGCATGAGCTTGTATTGTTTCAATAGCGCACACGGTTGTAATTTGAGTTGAAAATGATCTTTTAAGTGTGTACCGGGGTATATACAGTTACAATTTTAATGTTGACATTGCTTATTTTTCAATAATTAACCAACACTTAACTCTTAACGAGGAATATTAAGTGAAAAAACAACATATACTATATCGATACTATATACATTATGACGGTAGAGGTTGTTTTAGAATTGTTTTCGTGTCCGCATCACATATTCAATACTCTTGGAAATATTTTCCTGAACTATGGTTGAAATAATAAGGTCATTGGTTACATATGCAGAATTTATGAGTCAGTCACACTGCTAAAGATCAATGTCATACATCACGGAAAAAAATGAGCCACTATGTTTGCGTCCGGACCAATTTACATATATTTTGACAAAATGGTAATAATCGGAATTAATATTTTGGAATGCCTACTATATTAAAAGCCGATTAGCGCGAACATCTAAAGCGGCTACGGCAGGTCAGCAACGCTTATGTGTATTTGTTTGCTTATTTTTATCAACCATCATCACGTAGAGTGAAAGTACAATTGTGATCAGTACCAGGAAAGTCTCTGAGAGTAGGCAAAGAACTGTATAGGAATCAATCATCTCCTCGTGTTGTTACGAGATATGGTCTTAACCAGACACATCTCTTCGCAGAGATTGAGATTTGCGATCGGAACCAGTCAAACCTTTGGGCGAGGAGATAAATAAATTCATCTGCAGGTGGATGTGTTGTGCTTGTTGATTCTTAAATACAGATTGCCAAAATTGATTTTTGCATGGATTTATTTATGAGTTGGTCCCCGTTTTGTGTAATTAAACGACAAATTATTTCAGACCTCTATTAAATAACAAGCAATATTGGTAGACACAAGTATGATTTATCTGTTTATGCTCGTGTTTTCAACCTTGATGCAATACTTGATGATTGTGAAC